>NC_046154.1:138632315-138642279 GCF_011064425.1 Rattus rattus | reverse complement strand
TTTCTGCTTCCTTGTCCATGTCATTACCTGCACCTTGATGGACAGTGGTGGTTAATAGAGACATCCCATTTAAGGCAGGCACTCACAGTCACTTGGTCTCAGCACAAGTCTGACTTTAAGAACTAGCAATGCTGTTCCTTTCGCCATCTTCATTTCATATCACCATATCAAATTAAAAACAAAAACACAAACAAACAGACACCACATTTACCTCCATTCCCTACAGTTACTTTCACTTTGCGCAAGAGCAATGGCCTCCGAAGCAGAGTATCCAGACCATCAGGATTCATGTCACCTAGAAAATTAGTAGAAATAAAAATACTGACATGCTGTGTCAGAAACCCTGCATCCAGGGGCAAGCCATCTATGTTTTAATTAATTATTTAATTAATTTTTTTTACTTATCCACTTTACATCCTACTCACTGACCCCAATTGTTCCCTCTTCCCCCTCCACTTCTCTGAGTGGGTGGGGCCCTCTGGGTATTCCCCTACCCTGGCACTTCGAGTCTCTACAACAGCCATCTATGTTTTAACAAGCACTGAGGCTTCCATGCAGTCCAGAAGACTGATATCCTTCTCCTTCATTTTTATCATACATCAGACTGTCCCACAATTAAAATCTTCAAGAAGCTGCTATATTTTATTTGCTTAAACCATGGTACCTAATACTGTATATGTTCTGGTCCCTTCTCCATCTCTGACAGTATGTTATAGTGCATCACCTATATACCCTAGGGTGTCAGGTACCAAGCTTATATGCCTCCTATACCACGACTGTGGCAAATGCATGCCTACTTCTGTGAGGTTTTGCTAACTGCTCATCACAACTCAAGATTTCATTCATTACTCTCTTGCCAGGCCTCAAGCAGTACCAGATACACATCTACCTGTTGAATTGGATTGTCTTCTACCTCTAGTCCCCAGTGTGTTACAATCTGCAACTCTCCTGCTGCTTCATGCTTGCCTGGCATTTGAGGTGTTTTATTCTATGTACACAAAAGGGACAGCAAAGAGGACATTTTTCAAAAGAAGGAAAAACATGAAGAGGAGATTGAAGGTAAAATGAAAGTATAGAAGAGAAGAAGAGGAAGAAAACCACTTACTTCCACACAAGCTGCAAACTTTTTGTGTATTTTTAAAAATATAAATGTCCTTTCCCATCTCTTAAAAATGAGATTGCATAGAAGTTTTAGAATTATTTTTTAATGTTAATAACTATTTTAGTTGCCTTTGTATGTTTATTAGTTCTGATTTTATTGTGCAAGACTTTAACTCTGGTCCAATTATCAGGAATAAAATTTGCTCAAAGAACACTGAGTACCACACAAACTTACCCACGGAGTGGGAGGTTTGGGATTGGGACACCTGGGTCAAATATACCACCCCAAATCATACCACAGAGTTGAAGCCTCCAGAGACATTTTTAACAGCCACATGACTTGTCGGTAAATTGGGTTTGGTTCACATCACTAACTTTCAATTCCATACATGACTGACAAGGCCTGTGACTTGTGCACATTCCTTTACAGCAAGCAACTCTCCAACATTCCCAGCTTCTATAATTGAAGCTAAGTTGGCGTGCCCCAAATGAGAAATACCTCAATTATAACACCTCATAGATGCTAAGGGATCTAAACTACTAATTTCTAAGATAGCTTGCCACAACCGCTTCTCTGTCTCTTTCTGCTGCTCTGTGTCTCTCTCTGTCTTTGTCCTTCTCTCTGTCTGTCTGTCTGTCTGTGTGTCTGTCTGTCTCTCTCTCTCTCTCTCTCTCTCTCTCTCTCTCTCTCTCTCTGTGTGTGTGTGTGAGAGAGAGAGAGAGAGACAGAGACAGAGACAGAGAGACAGAGACAGACAGAGACAGACAGAGAGACAGAGAGACAGAGACAGAGACAAAGACACCCATAAACATACACACAACACACATATATGGAAAAAGAAAAAATGTCTTCCTCCTAGCCCTTTGCCTTCAGCTAGCTTTTCATAGGACAAGGAAACCTTAGTTTCTAAATACTGTGTTCCCTTGACAGTGCTTCTTTACAGACTAGATTAGTTTGTTTATTGCATGTGTGAGTGTGTGTATAGAAGTCAGAAAACAAATTGTGAGTCAGGTCTCACCTTACATCTAGCTGAGACAGAATCTCCTTTGTACTGTTGTTGCTTGATATACTCCAAGCTAGCTGGTCTCTGAGCTCTTCTGCCTCTACCACTGGCCTTGTAGGTACTAAGTTAACATATACATGCTACCACGTCAGGCTTTGTATGCAGATTGTATGGATGCAAGTTAGACCATCAGGCTGGCTGACAAGTGATTTTACCCATCTCCCTGGCCCCTTGCAGAGAGTAAATAGTTCTTATATATCAGTGGATGTCAGTGTTCTATCTCTCTTCTTTATTCGGAATCTGATTACTGAATTGATCAGCCCCATAAGCCATCTAACCTTCTCTAAAATAATTTTTTGAAAAATTGTTTTTGGTAAAAAGGAAAAATTTGAAATAACCACACAGTCTCAGCAATAAAATTCCATAATATGAGAGCTCGATTTCATAGTGAAATGTAATTCTGCTGAAAAGATGTAGAAATAATTTCAAGATGGCGACAGCAGAGCATTCAAGTAGTGTATAAGCCTTCTAAGCACAGAGCCCTGCACAATCGCAGAAGGCCACTTGTCATGAGTGGGCCATGTGTTGAATTCAGTGGAACTGAAGGAGGCCATGTGTTGAATTCAGTGGAACTGAAGGAACTATTCTGTATCCTGTGGAGTTTACTGCCAAGTTAATCTATATTCCCTTCCACATGCTTACCTTTAATATGCCATTAAACACTCTTCCCTCTAGAAGCAAGGGCTATCCTTTTACCCCTGAGCCCGGAAAAATCTCTAATTGTCTTGGCAGGCATAATGCCTTCTACCCCATCCTCCCCTATCTTGTTCCTGCTCTGGCTCTCCTCTCTCGCTGGATTTTTTTCTCACCATCTCTTTGTCCCTCTCCCTCCACTTGGAGTCCAAGCCTATCTTCATACACAATTCCGAGAGTTCTCAGGTCAGCAGAACAGATGTCAGAAGAGTATTTATATGAGTCTGCCATGCTGGAAAGACCATACGAAAAGATTACAGCCTCCAAATGCTCTGGTCTCTGCAGCCTGAACACCAGCCTTGTATTTGAGGAGGGCTTGGATTGTCCCATTCCCAGCAGCCATGGAGCTACAGTATCATAAGAAAACTGACCAAAACCATTTGCATCTACTTATTTTTTAACCTAAAGAAATGATACAGAATGAATCATAATTATGATGTTGAGCCTGTATGCATTGGAGTACATGCTTTCTGTTAGCAATATGTAACTTAATTATATACCTTAAGATATGATATCTCTAACTACAGAACCTTTCAACAAGATCAGCAAGTTAAAATTATATGGTCTCATATCTATTGGTTCCTGGCCATTGTGATTCCACTTAAAGGGAAAATGGTACTATTTGGCGGGGGGGGATCATATCTAGTGCAATAAGAGCATTTTTTTCTGTGGACAGAACATGAAATATCTGGACTCATATATCTGAACACTTGGTCCCCAGATGAGCTCAGGACTTGAGGTCTAGCAACCTGCAAGAAGTGAGTCATTGAGATGAGACTTGAGGTTCTTAGCTGGCACCACTCACTATCCTCTCCCTTTCTCTTGCAACTCAGTATGACAAGTTACTTAGTGCTCCTGCTGCTTGCTTTCAATACCATGATGGACTGTGTTTCTTTCAACTGTAAGCAAAATAGGGTCTTTCTTTAAGTTGCTACTTCTTGAGTATACAGTTGTGCAATGAAAAATTATCTAATAAAGTAGTTTTTTAGTTTAAGACTTAGGTGAAATGCTAATAGGTAGCATTACAATATCATCTATCTCCCACTTCTGGATATATCAGAGCACACAGGAATATGTCAATTACTGAATTAGAACACATAAACCAGGATCCATAGTAGCCTTATCAGTAATGAGCTATAAAGCATATAGTAGGATCAGTAGCTCAGAAAGCAATCAACCATTATCCTATACCTGCTGATGGGGAATGAGATCTTCTTGGTCAAAAGTAATGTCATGATAAGAAACACATTCATTGTAATGGTGCTGGAAGACCAGGACATAATAAGCAATGGCATGTACAAAGCTAGAGACTAGAGACAATTGCTTCCCCCCTCCCCAAATGATTCAATGATTAGCTCTCAAGTAAATAGATGGACAAACCAGGATATGGTGCTTCTGTGGAACTCAGAGTTGCCAACATTGCTATGGGAACATTCAGTTGACCATAGTAAGTATTCGATGAAGAGTGATTTGGAACTATAATTTCTTGTTTTAGTATTGGATCAAGTAGAGTCCTACCTTTTCTTTCTGTACATAAATATCATCCATCTATTGCACATATGTCATTGTGGATAGACTTGAGAATTCTTTGCCATTTTCCAAAGTTTCCCTAAGTGACTTTTTTTTTTTTTTTTTTTTTTTTTTTTTTTTTGATTATTTTTAAATTTTGTTTTCCCAAAAAAATAGTTGTGGCCCTGGTTTTTTTTTTATTGTTTTTTTGTTTTTTTTTTTTTTTTTTTTTTTTTTTTTTGGTCTCAGAATGATATCCATTTGTTTTTGTTTTCTATTTTTTATTGGGTATTTTTTATTTACATTTCAAATGTTATCACCTTTCCCAGTTTCTAGTCCATAAACCCCTATTTCATCCAATCTCCCCTGCTTTTATGAGGGTGTTCCCCCAGCTACCCAGCTACCCACCCCTCCTCACTTCCCTGCCCTGACATTCCCCTACACTGGGGCATTGAGCCTTCCCAGGGCCAAGGGCCTCTCTTCCCACTGATACCCAACAAAGCCTCTCCTCTGCTACATATGAGTCTGGAGACATGGGTCTGTCCATGTGTACTCTTTGTATGGTGGTTTAGTCCCTGGGAACTCTGGTTGGTTGGTATTGTTGTTCTTATGGGGTTGCAAACCTCTTCAGCTCCTTCAATCCTTTCTCTAACCCCTCCAATGGCAACCCCATTCTCAGTGCAATGGTTATCTGTAAGCATCCACCTCTGTATTTGTCATGCTCTGGCAGAGCCTCTCAGGAGACAGCTATATTAAGCTCCTGTCAGCATGCACTTCTTGACTTCAGCAATATTATCTGGGTTTGGTGGCTGCACCTAAAGAAATGTTCAACATCCTTAGTCATCAGGGAAATGCAAATCAAAACAACCCTGAGATTCCACCTCACACCAGTCAGAATGGCTAATACCAAAAACCCAGGTGACAAAAGATGCTGGCAAGGATGTGGAGAAAGAGGAACATTCCTTCATTGTTGGTAGAATTGCAAGCTGGTACAACCACCCTGGAAATCAGTCTGGTGGTTCCTCAGAAAACTGGGCATATTACTACCTGAGGACCTAGCTATATCACTCCTGGGCGTATACCCGAAAGATGCTCCAACATATAACAAGGACACATGTTTCACTATGTTCATAGCATCCTTATTTATAATAGCCAGAAGCTGGAAAGAATCCAGATGTCTTTCAACTGAGGAATAGATACAGAAAATATGCTACATCTACACAATGGGGTACTACTCAAAAACAAGGACTTCATGAAATTCATAGGCAAATAGATGGAACTATAAAATATCATCCTGAGTGAAGTTACCCAATCACAGAAAAACACACATGGTATGCACTCATTGATAAGTGGATATTAGCCCAAATGCTCGAATTACCCTAGATGCACAGAACACATGAAACTCAAGAAGAAGGATGACCAAAATGCAGATGCTTCAGTCCTTCTTATAAGGGGGAACAAACATATTCATAGGAGGGGATATGGAGACAAAGTTTGGAGCAGAGACTGAAGGAATGGCTATCCAGAGACTGCCCCACCTGGGGATCTAGCTCACATATAGTCACCTAAGTGACTTTTGATTAAAATTCTGTTCTACTCAGAAGTTCAGAAGGTTGAGTTTTAACAATGGATATGAAAGAAAGATGTGCACTTAGACATTCAAAGCAGTGAAGATAATCTTCAAGCATTTCCACATTGGCACCTTCAGTGTCCATCATGGTTCAGAACATGTGGCTATGCAATTATTTGGTGGCTGGTTGCAATTTATCCAAAGGAAGCAAAAAAAGATGGATGCTCATGAACTTTCCTCTTATCCCTTTATACAGCCTAGAACATCAATTCTTAGATCGGTACCACCCACATTCAGAATGGCTTCCCCAGTTGATCTCTCCAGGGATGCTCTCACAGGTACACCTGGAATCTGTCTCTTAGGTTATTTTAAATCCAGGAAAATTGATGAACAACATCGTCATAAAACACCATGTTTCTTTGGCTTGCCGTGGTAGACATTACTGCTACTAACTTACATGTTGTCCCTAACCAATACTCCTCACCACCAGCTACAGATTCAAGCTATTTTCACTTCTTTCACCATATGTCTGCTTTACATATTTTCAACTTTCTGTCAGGGGAACCTTGTATACACACAGTATTTATAATTGGAGGATTAGCTTCTTTTTATTCAACACCATGTGAGACTTAATCCATGTGTTACAGATAGTAAATTCATTTCTAAAACTTAGACAAATAGTGTTCCTTGGTCAGAGCTTTAAAAAGTAAGTTAAAATGTGGTCAGATAGGCATTCTAGATCCTAAAATGAAGAACATTATTTCAGTTCATACCTCTCAAGTTCCTGGTATGTGCAGAGTACAGAATCTCTGGTCCTCAGAGCCAGACGGGTACATTAATAACTTTTCTCATTGCTGGGTTCAAATGCCCAGTAAGAAGCAACTCAAGGGAGGGAATGCTTACTTTGTGACTTGAGAGAATATAGCCCATCAAGGTCAGGAGACCTGGCAGCAGGGGTGTAACGTGATTAGTCCATTGTGTCCATACTCAAGAAGACAAGAGAAATAATTGAAAAAAAGCTCAATGCCTGCCCCCAGTGGACAGCTTTCTCCAAGCAAGGCTCACCTTAAACACTACCACTATCTGTTGGAAGACATTTTATATCAAAATCGCAGCTGAGGCTTGCTAGTACATACAATAGGAAAGAAGGGAGCCTGTTAAGATGGGACTTGTCATGCTGCATTGGGTCAATGAAATGTTTTTCTGAGTAGTTGCTGGATGAGTATCTTGAAGTGCTTGCTGAATCAAAACTAGACACTCTCATTTTTTGCCAGAAACAATGGTAACAGGTTATGGCCTTGGATTTTATGAAGAATGATGTCTGGTGAGAGATGATGTTACAATTATAACAAGCAGAGTACTGTGGAAGAAAATATACCAGTTCCATCTCATGGTTGTTGGGTGTAATTATATAAACACAGTACTGTCTTTCCAGAGAGCTTAGCCTACACTCTGACCTCTCCTGGTTTTCTTTGCTCCACTCAGCTTAGCCCAAGATCGATCGCAGACACTCCCCAACCCTGAAAAGCCAGGAGCTGCTGTCTGGCTTCTCTTTTGTTCCTCTTGGCTAGCTTTATCAATCTGCCAGTGCCCTGCACACTTCTCTCTCTCTCTCTCTCTCTCTCTCTCTCTCTCTCTCTCTCTCTCTCTCTGCACACTTATGCTCCACAGAATGAAAAACACTCAGACAGCTTTATTACTTTAGAATTTACCTACTAGCACAATCCTGGGCACAGAATCTGCTTCCCTAAACATATCAGCTAGTTTAGCTCAGCTAGCCTCTGCCAACCTCTTTGCCAATATGCTGGTGGCAGAGGCCACTGGTTCTAGCTTCCCCAAGATTTTCCATGGTTGTTTCATGCTTCTCCTTCCAAAGCCGGGCCAAAAGGCCTACTCTCTTTCCCTGCATCTTCTTTCCCTTCTCCTGGGACTGGGAAGTCCCACCTGTCCCTTCTGTCCAGCTCTAGACCTTCTTTATTGACACAATCAAGAACCCATACACATGGTGGCTTTATAATATAGGTCTATGCCATAGCACATGCATATGTTCAACTTCACAAAAGAAAAAGATAAATTGGTATTAAAATAAAGATAATTTCCAACATTCAAACTTGGAAAAGTTGAAAGGATTCTGATATTCGAGCTGCCTAGAATGGTTGGTTAGAAAGGAACCAGATATTTGCCATAAAGATTTGTGCTGTATACTCTTTTCTTTATATTGAAAATATATTCTTCTCTCATACAGTACATTTTGACCAGTTTTCCTTTTCTCTACTCCTCCCAGGCCCTCCCACATTTTCTCTCCCCCAGATCCACTCCCCTCCACTTCTTGAGAAAAGAGCAGGCCTCCAAAAGAGAACAGCCCAACAGGACAAAACAAGATTCAGTAATACCAGAGGGCATGGTGGGGAGACCTTCTATGAAGGCTGGGCAAAGCAACCTGATTGAAGGGAAAGAGATTCAAGAGGAAGCAAAAAAGCCAGAGACATATCAAGCTCTCAACCATAGTATATGTGTTCATTTCAGTCTACATCTCTCTGGAAATGTTGCTCTTTCTGAAGGTGCCCTCACAGGCACCTAGAATCTGTCGCTTAGGTGATTCTAAATCAAGGAACACTGGTGAAGAATACCATCTAGAGGCGTTGGTGTGGACCATTGCAGACCCTGTGCTTGCTGCTTCAGTCTCTGTGAACCCACATGCCCTGCTTCGTTCATTTAGTGGGCCATGTTCTCCTTGTGTTCTCCATTCCTCTGACTCCTACAGTCTTTGCTCCCCTTTTCCACAGGGTCCCCCAATCTCCAAGGGGAGGGACCTGATGGAGAGCTCCAATTTAGACTCTGTCCATCTTTGCATAATGTGGGTCTGTGTATTCTATTTCATCTGCTGCTAGAGGAAGCTTCTCTGATGAGGATGGGTCAGGATGCTGATCTATTAGTGTAGCAGAATACTGACTATTCTTATGTCAATTTGATAAAAGTGAGGGTCATTTTGGAAGAAGGACCCTCAATTGAAAAATTGCCCCCATCAGATTGGCCAATGGACAAGCCTGTGGGGCATTTTCTTGACTGGAGGTTGATGTGAGTGGTACCTTCCCTGGGCAAGTGGTCCTGGAAGGTATAGGAAAGCAGTCTGAGCAAGCCACAGGGAGCAACCCAATAAGGAGCGTGCCTTCATGGTTCTTATTTCGTCCCTACCTCCAGGTTTCTACCTTGCGTTCTGGCCTTGACTGTCCTCATTGAAGCCATAAGACCTGAGAGTTGTAAACTGAAGTGAACTCTTTCCTTCCCAGAGATGCTTTTGGGCATGGTGTTTTATTACAGCACTAGAAACCCTAACAAGGACAAAATCCAAACTTTAAACACGTGTGTATATGAGTTAAAATTTTCGTGTGTAGAAATGTATAGTATAAAGGAAATTGAGGTGGTAGCTGGGCCATGGATAAAAAGCTTACCATCACTTATTATTGGCTTCCGTTAACTTTTTTTTTTTTAGTAAGAGGCCTCATTATAACGTTTCTCCATACATGAACGGCAGCATAAGTTGATCATATTTGGGGTCTTTACTACATTTCCTTGTCACGACTCCCACATCTTTTTCTATGTCCACAATGCTCTCTGCTTCTCTTCCCTTTTCTTCATTTTTCTAGGTCCTCTATATCCCTCATAAATCCCACATTCAAAAGGAAATGTAATTTATTAAATTACATTTATTAAATTAAATAATTTATTATAATTAAATGTATTTATAAAACTGGCTTATTTTGCTTATTATGATGAACTCTAGCTCCATCCACTTCTCTTTAAATTATATAATTTTATTCTTTATGACAGAATAAAAGTCCACATTGTGCATGTCACATTTCTTTAGGTATTCATCCATTATCACATTTTTATAACAGCAAGCAAACAAAACAACCTAAGTGTTGAGTAATTAAATAATAATTTAAGAAATACTATAAAACAATATGATGGACTATTATGTATTTATTTAAATTTTGTATGTATTTTTGACTTTATGTATGAGTGT
>NC_046154.1:137214190-137273868 GCF_011064425.1 Rattus rattus | reverse complement strand
CCACATGTGGGGCAGGCTCTGAATGGGTGTTCCTTCTGCCTCTGTTTTAATCTTTGCGTCCCTATTCCCTGCCAAGGGTTTTATTGTTCCCCTTTTAAAGGAGTGAAGCATTAGCATTTTGGTCATCCTTCTTGAGTTTCATGTGTTCTGTGCATCTAGTGTAATTTAAGCATTTGGGCTAATAGCCACTTATCAGTGAGTGCGTACCATGTGTGTTTTTCTGTGATTGGGTTACCTCACTCAGGAAAGTGGCTTCTTGAAAGTATTCACTATAAAGTGGCAAAGGTCTGGCGAGGTAAGTTTAGCAACATTTAACCCATTGCATTATTAAAGCAATTTCAAAACACCACTTTACCCATTTTATCTTCATGTCAGTTAAAAATAAATTTAAATCTTCAATAGACTATCGCATAGCTGGGAAAGAAGATCATGCCTTTAGATATCTGTGTTTATGTAGTAGTTACGTTTGTCATTGATGTGATAAAATTCCTGACAGACACCCTGGCATGGAGGAGCCCATGGTGGTAGCAGTGCATGGAGGAGTCTCCTCACAATCAGAAAGGAGAGCCTGTGGCTAGAATTAAGTTTGGGTATAATCTTCAAAGAGCCTCTCCTGGTGACTTAACTCCTGATAGCCATGCCCTACCTCCCAAAGACTCCATAGCCTTCAAACTAGTACCACAAGGTAAACACCAAGTACTCAGATCGTTAGGCTATAGGGGACAGTGCGGATGAAAACTACAATAACCACTTAATACTGACCCTCAGAATCCATGCAGAGCAGCTTGGGACCAAGTCCAGGGTAATGCCTGCCCATCCTTGTGCCTTCACACATCCTGCCCCGGACAGACAATCTTTAGGTATGATCTCTTATGATAGGCAGCTCAGCCCAGTGGAAAGGGCTCTGAGCTAATAGACTCAGGCTCTGTTTCCAAAGTTTCCAGCTGGACTATACTACAACCTAGGGTGAGAATGGTTGGATGACACACAAATAAACCGCCACCCAGGTAGTTTCACGTCCTAAGCCCCTTGAGCTTCTGTTTTAATTGTGTAAACCAAGGAAGACAGAAGTCCTGCATGATGAATCCAGCTTCCTGGGGCATTGCCAGAGTATTGGTGGGCAAGGTTATCGAACCCATATGTATCCTCTTCGGTCAAGAGGATCTAGGTGGATTGGCAATGTCTATCAAAAGTAGGCAAGGGAAGCTGATAGCTGAGCATTGCTCTAACCTCCCTTCAGAATCCAGTGTAGGCCTCATCAAAGCCAGAAACTAGTCAAGAATGAGGGGAAACTTGGTCATCTCTACACCAAATGTTTTGTATGTTACACATCAACCTATTTCCCACCAAGTGAGGGACAAAGGCATGCTTCTACGCCAGCCTTCCCCTAGTATATTTCCGCACCATTATGTCTGTACTATCTCCTCTCTCACAAAACTGCAGAGCCATCCAGCACTAAGAGTGGTGCCTCGCGTGTAGGAACAGCTAGTGATTACATACTGTATACAAGTTTTAAATTACTTGCAGATTGAATTTGGGAGGGGTTTACAGCTCTTATTAGCATTGTTAAAGACCTGGGCCTCATAAAGAAGAGAACTCTACTTATCACACTTTTTATCTCGGAAAATAGGCTAAATCAGTCTACAGCAAAGTGTCCTTTCTTAAAACACCCTTGACAGTATAGCTTCATCTGAACCACTTTTTCTTATCTTGCAACATGTCAAAGAAGTTGTCATTAGTTCCAGGAGGCTCACGGAGTTAATTTTGGTGTTATAAAGGTTATTAGTATTGAAATGCCTTCCTCTGGCACATGTTTGAAGACCTAGTGGTCCCCAACTCGTGGCACTGTTTGGGAAGGTTGTGGAAACCTTTAGGAGATGGGGCCTAGTTGGAGAAAGTCAGTCACTGGGTAGCAGAACAGCCTTTGAGTGATAATAGCTGCACTTCCCTTTCTCCCTATTCTCTGCCTCCTGAAGTGGAAACTTAAGGGTTCTTTGAAAAGTCAGTTGTATTGGAAACGATAGAAAATATTAGGGGTTGGGTGATAGGGAATAGATAGATAGATAGATAGATAGATAGATAGATAGATAGATAGATAGATAGGCAGGCAGGCAGACAGACAGACAGACAGACAGATGATAGATAGATAGATAGATAGATAGATAGATAGATAGATAGATAGATAGATAGATAGATCGATAGGTATGTAGATAGATAGATAGATAGATAGATAGATAGATAGATAGATAGATAGATAGATAGATAGATAGGCAGGCAGGCAGATAGGTAGATGATGATGATAGATAGATAGATAGATAGATAGATAGATAGATAGATAGATAGATAGATAGATAGATAGATAGATAGATAGATAGATAGATTTAAAGTCAAATCTAGGGTTTCAAGAACACTGCCCATGGCTGCCACCACTACTTCCCTCTCTTTTGGGTTCCTTTTTCATTCCCATTGGCTTCTTCTTTACTAACTCACCAAAAGTCAAAGTCGTTTAGCTTCTATGCAGTTCAGTTACCTTGCTTTTTACTCAAGGATTACATTTTGTGTGTGAGTGAAGGACCTCACTGAGTTTTTCCCAGCTGGTCCACCATGGAAGGACACTGAGCCTCTTGCTTGGCCAGATGGGCTGCTTTCTCTTCCTTACTCATCTGCCATGTGAACTGGAAGAGAATTGTTCCCACTCATCCCCTATGTCCTGCCTTTGGAGACACAGTGTTATTGAAGCTTCTCCTATAAAACACACAGGAGCTTACTCAGTCCAGTGTGCTTGATACAAACTCAGTCTCTTCACCAAGTAAAGGTGGTTACAACTGTAAAACCATCTTTTGTACTGGGTAAACGTGGGTGGAAGCATCCTAGGATGTACACAGAGTCATGCCCACGCACAAACACATTCCTAGCCAAACTCCAACCCCAGCTTGACTTAGTTTAAAACCCCGGAGAGTTGGAGGCGCTTAGAGCTGTCACACACCCTCAATGTCCTCCTCAAACCAAAGGCCAGGCACATTCTGCAGTCAAACCTAGGTAGGTTTCAAGTCAGATCTGTTGCTCTCTGTCCTCAAGCCCCTTCTCAGTTAGAGTTTCACTGCTGTGAAGAGACACCATGGCCAAGGCAGCTCTTATAAAAGCACACTAATTGGGGCTGCCTTACAATTCCAGAAGTTCAGTTCATTATCATCATAGTGGGATGGATGGTATTTTACAGGCTAACTTAGTTCTGGAGGAACAGAGATCTACATCTTGATTCCAAGGCAGTCAGGAGAAGACTGTCATCTTCACTGATCGGAGCATATGCCCAAAGCCTGCCTCCACAGTGACACATTTCCTCCAGTAAGGTCACACCTCCTAATAGTGCCACTCCCTATGTGGCCAAGCATTCATACACATTACTCTTTGAGGGCCAAATCTATTTAAATCACAACATTTCTAAAGTTTCATTTGAATTAAATTCACAACCTTTTGGTGAATAAAGATAATAAGTTTTCTTGTCTGAAACTGGACTTTATAAAAATTTATATTTCTTAATTGGATAAAATAGATAATTGATTTATGAGTTCCTTCATTGTTCTACTAGGTGTTACCCATGAAAAGGTGTAGAGACTGAACAAACACTCCTTTCCTGTCTTCAATGCAATAGTTGGAGAGAAAAGAATCAGTTGAGAGTTCTTAAGTTACACTCAAATAACAGAAAAAGCATTTTAAAGAAATTTTTACTAGAAATATTGAAGTACTGATTTTAAGTTGAAAATAGTCCTCTTATGAAAATATGATAGTGGTCTAGGAAGCATCATTAACTTAGAACATTCTTATGTAAAATCGATATATGTGTATGGCAGTGTATAACAATTTGCATGAATGGTTTTGCATAGTTTTGAAATGAATGCTTCTACATTCAGCTGGCATGGGGTTAAGTTTGTTTTTCCACATCTTTATGCCATTCCAAACCAATGTAAAGTAAATGACTGAGTCGGGAGTTTCCCAAAGATTATGTGTGCTCAGGAGTGTCCACATAACTATGTGAGCTTGGGAGTGTCCCCATCACTATGTGATCTTAAAAGTGTCACCATGCCTATGAGAGTTAGGAGTGTCCCCGTGACTATCTGGCCTCAAGAGTATCTCTATGATAAACTGCAGTTTAAGCTTCTCATTCAGTTTCTTATCACAAACCCTGCCAGATTTTAATTCATTTAAAGATGACGTAATAAGAGTGGGTGAGATAGCTTAGCAGGTAAGGACTCTGGTCTCCAAGCCTGGAGAATTCTGATTTCCAGCCTTGGAAACTGATGGCAGGAGAATATAACCCCCACAAGCTGTCCTCTGACCGCCAACATAGGCATCATGACAAGCACATGCACACACACACACACACACACACACACACACACACACACACACACACAGACACACACACACGGGGGGGGGGGAGGAGAGAGAAAGGGTCAGACCCACATGCATTACGAGAGAAAAATACACAAATTAAATAAATATTTAAATCTTCTTCTAAATGTTAAAAAAATTAAAGGTGTAGTTTTGTAACTTATTTTCATTATATAGACTTTGAACTCACAGACACCCTCCCCAGTCTCATCCTCCAGAATGTCAAGATGAAAGTAATAGGTTACCATACCTGGCACCAGATATAATTTTTAATCTATAAAGAGAATTGTATTTACTTAATGGCAATTTTGAAAGGAAATAGAGAGATGTGTCATAAATTTTGTGCTCTAGTCAGGATATTGCTGGAATGATTTGCACATGTGAGCATGAAATGACGAGCAGCCACTTCCAGTGTCATGGTGTGAATGTCCCAAAGACTTCTGGAATTGTCGTTTAATCTAGTAGAAGGAGGAGAAGGGAAGGAATGGAAGGGAAGGAAGAAAAAGAAGAAGAGGAGAATGAAGAGTAGGAAAAAGAAGAACAGGAAAAGATAGGAGGAAGATGGAAAATTTGTCTAATTCTAGTGTTTACAGACAAGGCTTTGGGGGACCTGATTATGATTGATTAAGTTAAATCCCAGTGGTTTTAAAAAGAAGCAGAGAGCCTAGAGGACCACACACTCAATGGCACACTATTTCTTTTCTTTTTAATTTGAGTTGTGATATTATAATATAATTACAATGTTTTTTTTCTTCCCTTTTTTCCCTTTAAATCCTGCCATACCCCCTGACACACAGTCTTTCAAATTTAGGGCCCCTCTTTTTACTAATTGTTACTACATGCATATATGTATGCACATTTACATATACATTTTTAAATATAATTTTCTCTGTATAGTGTCCTTGTATTTATGTTTTCATGGATGACTAATTGCCAATATACCACCAATTGGTGTCTTTCCTGTCAAGACCATCTCACCTGCTCCCAGGTTTCCTCATATGTGTATGCGTGTGACTGTGTATGCTATGTGAGTACAGGTGACCCTGGGAAACATGGTCTCAGATGCTCTGACACTGGAGAGTAGGCAGTTATAAGCTGCCAGATATGAGTGATGGGCACTGGGTCCTCTGGAAGAGTAGCAAGAGCTCTTAATGACTGATGTATCTCTTCAGTCTCTCCTTCCATTTATTTGCATGTGACATTTTGTAGCACCTATCTGCCACCAAGAAAGCAATCATAGACTAGAGAGATAGCTCAGCTTTTAGGATCCCTGGTTGCGCTTCGAGAGACCATAGGTTCAAATCCCATCACCCACATGCCAGCTCACAATTGAGTTCCAGGGCATCCGATCCCTTTTTCTGTCTTCCTTGGGCTCTAAATACTTATAGCATGCACAGACATACATGCCAGCAAATACTTGTTCATATAAATTTTTTAAATAAAAATTTAAAGAAATTTAAAACAATATTTTAAAAGAAGACAATCACCAAATGTGGACCCCAAGCTTTGATTAGAATATTGACACCCCCTCCCAAAAAAACCCCACCTCTTTCTCATGATTCATCCAATGAAGGTGTGTTATTAAGAATAGACTATGGATAGAAACTCTAGGCAATTCACTGTAATTCTGAAGCTTCTTTGGTTCCTTGAACTGTGGCATCAGTTTGGCTTGAGGTGAGTCCTTTAGAAACTCTGCCTTTCAGAACTGTCTCAATGAAATAGGGATCTCATAAATGGTTGCCACATGGCTGATCGGGAGATCCATCGTATTCCAAGTTCAGACATAGCTGCAAGAAACTCTCTAGGCAGTGTTTAACTCTGCCATTGAGACAGCCCAGTACTGCTACTTTAAAGTAAGGATCACAATAGACAAGGGTATGCACATGGGCAGGAGGTTAACTATGGTTTCTGTGTTCAGAACCTGAGCAAATACTAAGGGTCTGTGTGGGGTTACTTGAGGTCCATTATGTATTGACATACACAGGGGTTGCGTAATATGCTGTTAAAGCTATTCCAGTTGTGTAACTATGGATACATGCATATGCTGAGCAAATCTCTACAAGCTCTTCTGGCTATCAAGGCTGGCACACTAAGAAGCTTTATTCTATTTGATCCCATCAGTAGCAATGACTTAGTGTCAAAAGGCTTTGTTCTTAAAGTCTTAGACCTTGAACATTTTGTATTGAAAGCCTTATCAGTGAAGAAATGCGATAAGTACTTGAAAGGGACAGGATGCTCAGTATAACACAGCCCTAGCAGCCTGGGAGTCATGGGATCCCCTCTTTGATGGCGCTGCTCACAATCCCCCCATTCACATCACACAAAGCCAATTAAAACACTGCGTATTCCAACACTCACGATTTATGTGAGTTTAACTAACACCTGGCTTGGAGAAACTGTGATGTGGTTTCCATCTGCTGTGTTTTTCTAACCCATACACAGTTTAGTTCCACAATGACATTAAAAGAATGAAATACAGTCTACCTATGCTGTTTGTGGCTTTTCAACTGATTGGAATTAAAATCACTGGAGTCAAGCACCCATGAGTGAAGCTTGTTGGCTTTATGGCCAGAGGCACACAAACTTAGACTCCCTTTTCTCTTGCCATGTGATACTCTGACTATCTCACACTCTTCTACTACAGTAAGAGATCATGAAGTACAAGGATACCCAACTTTGAGCCCTGGAACTAGGATGTAGAATAAAGCTTCTTTCTTCCTATGGCGGCTTCCTTTAGGCATTTCTATATACAAGTGACAATAGTGTGTTTTTACTTGTAAGCCTGTCTTGCTCAACAAGTACGGCAAACCTAGTTTCATCCTCTACTTGCATTTAGGCCCTTCCTGTTTGTTCTTTGAACTATGTTTGTCAGGTTAGGTTTGGAGGATCTTGTACTCATCCTGTAGGTGAGAAACTGAGGGTGGAACCATGTTAATAATACAAGCTTGCTCAAAAAATTCTTTTTAAAATTATGATTTTTATCTTATGTAATGAGTGTTTTATCTGCATCTCTATATGCCTTGTGTGCATGCCTGATATTCATGGAAGTCAGAAGAGGGCACTGCATCCCGTGGAGATAGTGTTAGAGATGGTTGTAAGGTGAGTATTGGGAGCTGAACCCAAGTCCTTTGCAAGAACAGCAAGCACTCTTAGCCACTGAGCCATCACATCAGCTCGAAACCAGATTCTTACATCTTTCCAAACCATTGTGCAGGTATAAGCAAAGGTAGTCATAGGGGTTTTTTTATTATGGTTAAAAAATAAAAAATAAAATAGTAAATTCTTGGTAAATTAAAGAGTACTTGTAAATATTAGAATACAGTTGTTCTAGCCTCTAACCTCATAAAATACACACTTCATATGGGGAGAAGAGGACCAAAATGTAGTAATACAGATCCTATGATGCAGGAGAAGAGCCCAAAAGTCCAAATAAATATCGATACAGAATAGCACTCCTGCTCACACTGATAGCTCAAATGTGTAAGTACAGGCCACGCAAGCCTGATGACCTGAGTCTGGGCCCCAGAACCATCTGAAAAGTGAGACACAGCGCTGCACATCTGTAATCTCAATGTTCTCATGTCATGATGAGGAAAATAATGTAGACAGAAGAATCGTCCAGCAGTTTGCAGGCCAGCTACTGTAGGGTAAACGGTGAAGCAGAAACGGCTACAGGAGATATAAATAGAACCTAAAAAATGACTGGTTCCCAAAGGGTGTCCTTTAATCTCCACATGTACACTTATGCATTAGTGTACCTTTGCGTGAGGTACACACACAGACACACACACACACACACACACATATCACATCACATCACACTCATAACTCATGCACATCACACACACCACACATGCGCACACATGGGCACATCACACATGAACACTACATACACACACACACACACACACACACACACACACACACACACCACCACCACCACCACCACCACCACCACCACACATACATATCACACTCATCACACATCACATCACACACTCACACATTCAGGCACATCACACACGTACACTACACACACACACACACACACACACACACACACACACACACACACACACACACACCAATGATGACTAGGATGATAAAAACTAAATTACTCAAGAATTTTCTGGCTCCTTTGGTTCCATTTTAAAATAACAGCTTCTCAGTAAGAAAGAAGAGGTCTGTTAGTGTGAAACAGAGCTCAGTCTGTAAGATGCTTCGAACATGCTTCAAGCAGGCGGGGGACAGAACTCAGAGCCCCAGCAATCACATAAAAATCTGTTGTTGTCACACATACTTATAATCCCAGCACTGGCAGGTAGAGATAGGAGGATTCTGGGAATTCCCTGGTCAGGTTGTCTAGCTGTTCTGTGAAGTACAGAGAAGAATTCTGTCTGGAAAAAAAAAAAAGATGTAGAGCTAGAAAAGAAGACACATAGCATTCCCCATTCATTCTCTCTCTCTCTCTCTCTCTCTCTCTCTCTCTCTCTCTCTCTCTCTCTCTCTCTCTCTCTCTCTCTCTCTCTCACACACACACACACACACACACACACACACACACACACAGTGTGGGGGGCTGTAGTTCAGAACCAGACTAAAGTCTTGATTCTGTTGCTTGCTTGGCACAGGAAGTTAGCCTTGTACTTTATGTAATCTACTGTAGTTTTTTTTTTTTTAATCTTAAAATCTTTACTGTATCTCATAAAATATGAGTTGAGGAAGGAAGTACAACTGATTCAATAAGAAGAAGCTTTTATTATTAAGCAGGAAAAATATCAGGATTTAACATGGTTTATAGAAACATGTTCCAGTGAACTGGTTTTATGGCATTGTTTTTCAGACCTTAAAAATCATCTCTAAAATGCACATTCTGGCCCAAGAACCTTTGCCTTCTTGAATCCAAAGCTCCGAGAACAGCTTGAAATACTGTATATTTAGCAAGCATCTCAGAGACTCTGATGCTATTACTTTCAGAAGAATAAGTAGAAACACTTCTCCAAGAAATGAAGCAGGCCTATCCTACTGAACTGAGTCCACACTACCAACTGCCCAGAAGCTACGGAAAGGCTTCGTTTATCAGGTACATTTAGCTTAATTAAAGAATATACATGCACAAATGTGTGTCTTTTTGCCCATTAACTTTGGTCTTTTAATTTTGTTTATTTATTAGATTTTTTTATTTTTGAGACTATAATTACATCGTTTCCCTTTTTCTATTTTCCTCCAATTCTTTCCACACACCTCTTCTTGTTCTCTTTCTTCAAACTCATTGCCTCTTTTTTCATTGTTGTTGCACATGTATATGTTGTGTGTGTGCATGTGTGTGTGTGTGTGTGTGTGTGTATAAAATCTGCTCAGTCTGTATAATGTGAATTTTATGTATTTTGCAGGGATACACATGTGTATGTATGTATTCACGGGTGTGGATAACTAATTGATGTGTTGGTCCCTGGAGAAAACTCTTTTGCTTGCGCTCAGCATTCCTTAGTTGTCTGTAGTTCTCTTTGTACAGCTAAGGCTTCCTGGGCTTTCCCTGAATCCACTTTAGAATGTTTATAGTTTTCATTGTCCTTGTTTAAGCAGCCATATTAGTGAGACTTCATGTATATGGTACATGAAGAATGTTGAATATAATCAGTACTATAAACATAACAATGCACATCTATTACAAACCAAAGGGAATGTTCCAAATATACATATGTCCTTGGAAATTTCAAATGATACTTTAACAAATTCATTGAAGAAACTGCAACAAACACAATGAGAATTAAAGCATAATACTGTACATGATCACTTATCAGGTTTAGGAGGGTTAGCATTAAAGAGGAAATGAGCTTCAGACTTTTCTTATTTAGAGAAGAAAAAAACTGAAACAGAATCAGCTAATTGTCAAGGTTAAGATGGAAGGAAAAATAAAAAACTAAAAGGTTTAAAGACAATGAAAGTGGCAAAACGAAACAAATAAAAGCAGAAAGTAAAGAAGAAGGAAGCCATGATGGGGCTCCCCACAGCCCCACCGGTAACTTGAAAACCCAATTAAAATAGAAAAGTTATCAAAAGAAAGAGTCTCATGCATTCACATACAACATACACACTCTAGCAATGTACAAAGGATGTGGCCACCCACATTAGAGATTTAAAAAACAAGGAAATAATATGGATGGCAATATAGCTATTATATTTTAAACAAATAAAAGAGATTCTGAAAAGATCACCAAATGAAACCAGCTGAAGAGGAAAAGTAAAGACTAAGCAGTGTATAATGTTTCAAGGCAGAATTGGTAGTTACCAATCGCCACACAAAAGGAAATGCCAAACACAGTTCATGTATGGGTTGCATTTCTTTTAATTTTGCAGAGAAAGCGAAACAGGGCCCATCCAGGAACTTTTTTAAATAAACATTGTGTACATAGACTCAAAAACATGTAGCCAAGTGAATCCAAGCACCTCGCACACAGCTCTGCCAAGAATATCAAAATCTAAAAGAAACTCCACTACCATGGTTTGTCCAGTGGCTATTGTCTCTCAATCTCCACTATAGCTGAAGACATATCTGTGAGGTAAATATAATTTAACAAGAGGCTTTGCAATTAAATAAGAAAAAAAAATATCAGCAACAACAGAGCTCTACAACTCTCTTCTAGTGGACTGCTTTTCTTGCATGGAATCTTGAAACTCATCTTAAAAATGAAGATTACCGTAGGAATTCAAGGTTGATTTCATGTTAGAAAACCATTCAAATTATTCAGTCTGTTAATAGTCTAAGAGAGTAAACATAAATGATATTCTCAAAAGATTCAGAGAAGCTATTATAACAAACTGAACTGTGCTATCGGAAAAAAGAAATGTCAATCCTAACAAACTAGTAATAAAAGAGCATTTCTCCTGAACCCATAGTAAACACCACGGATGATGAAATTATAATTATCATGTCCAATACCATGCCTTCCTCTGTCTGGACTTGCATGTGTCCCCGTGCAAGAGACCTTCACAGCTTTCAAACCAGCCAGTTGCTCTCATGCATCTGTCTCCAATGGGATGCAAACCAAAGTCTTTCAGACTGTAGCCCGAATCACAGGCATTTAATACAGAGTTCCAGTCTGAGAATATCTATAGACTCAAACTGACTCAGTAGCTTACAGAATCTAGGGTACCGAACACCCCCCACCCAAACCCCCCATTCTCTAACCCAAATTGCTGAAGTGCCTGGTGTCTTCAGATACTTGTGACACAATGGAGGAAATCCTTTATCTGATGAACATACCAAGAGGCATCAGCAGCCTTCTCAGGCTCTCCTCATATAGTAATGTAGTTATTCCATGATGGACTAGAGCAATGTATTGCAAATGAGTGGTTCAGTCCTGGAACACAGAAAACTGGAAACTTCATTGGACCCAAACGCAGGAATCAAAAGGGTGTGCTTCCCCCCCACAGAACCTTGTTCATCCAGCTTTTGGTGACTACCAGCAGCAAACACTTCAGTCTCTGCCACTATGGCTGCATTGCCAACTCTTCCTCTCTGTGGTTCACTTTGCTCTGTTCTTTTAGGAAGAAACAAGATGGGACTCAGAACCCATCACAAAAACAGGGATGACTTCCTCAGTTAACATCTGAAACTTGGTCCCCTTTGGGAGGAGATCTAAATTTTTACTTGCAAATTCCACAAAATGGGATTGGATATCTGTCTTAGTTGTTTTTTCTGTTGCTATAGGAGACACCATAACCAGAAGCGATTTGGGAGGAAGTGGTGTATTTTAAATAATAGGTCATAGTCTGTCTTGGAGAAATCTGGAGGTAGGGGCTGAAGCTGAGATTATGGAAGAGTACTGCTTTCTGGCTTGCTCCATGTGGTTCCCTCGGCTTCATTGTTACACAATCCAACACCACCTGCCCCGGGGTAGCAATGGCCACAATGGGTTGAGACTGCCATGTCAACAATTAGGCAAGAAAATTCCGAATGAATTTGTTCATAAGCCAATCTGATGGAGGCAGTTCCTCAATTGAGGTTCTCTCTTCCCACCTGACTCTAGTTTGGGTCAAGTCAACAAAAATGAATGAGCATAATGTTTTGGTCATTTGTGGTGTAAACTGAACATTCCACCCTAAGGTCTTATAAGATTCAGGAAGAAAACACAAGCATCTCAAAGATCCTGTAACTTTGCTGATTCCCAGCACCCATCTTAAGGTCATTTACCTGAGAAAGACTCTCACACCTCTGGAGCTGCCTGTAGATTGTGCAGGGAGCATTTGTGACTTGTCACTAGTCTGGGTTGGGCTTTATGGTGACACAAGTGCTTCTGGGTCATCCATTCTTCTATAAGTAACCTCTCACCTGAATTCCAGTAACTCCCATAAACATATTTGTTCTCCATCCAAGTTAGGCCTTGGTAGAATGCTTTCTTTGGGTGTTGTCACTGCCTTTTCTGAGGTGAATAGATCATATGAATACCTCCCCAAGAAAAACTACAACAACACCATTAAATCTGAGTTGCTGTCATGCTCCCACTTGGTTTTACCTTAGAAGTTCCTCATTCCATTTTCTGTTGCTCTAACAACATACTTAGGTAACATACCATGCTAGGTAAGATGTAAAGAAAAGGTTTATTTATCTCACAATTTGGGAGACAGCTAAGACTTTGCTGGAATCTGCTTGTCTCTAGGAAAAGCCTTGGGGCAGATGGTTATCACTGTATGATAAGGGTATCTGAAGAAAAGACCACATGATAAGACAGGGAGCATGGCACTCCAGTTAGCTGCCAGGCTTCTGTTCTCCCAAGAATGAGCTGTAGGAAAGATTTACTCCTCTTGAAGACTCCAACAGCTTTCCTATCATAACACTAGGGAACAAGCTTCCAGAACATGAAGCTTTGGAGACACGTTGACATAACTTCCAAATCAGTGCAAATACCTTCCTTCGAATGGACAGTGACACTGTACATCTCTGCTTCTGTATTTCAGGAAGTGAAGGTGCCTGTAACTGACATAACCATACGTTACTACGTGTATGCAGCTGCTACTGGAAGACACAAAAGATGCTCATTCTAATATAAGCACAAATCAAAATGGCAAAATTGTGATACTTGCCTATGGGCAAGTATCTATACACATTGGTATATAACAGACATAGGTGCCTGGTAGGTTTCACAGTATTTACACTGAGAAGATGTTTCAAAAGAAGCTTTACCCTATTGACTTTGCTACAATGAGAGAGAGAGAGAGAGAGAGAGAGAGAGAGAGAGAGAGAATAAATTCAAAAAGATTAATATTCTATCAGGCCTCGTAGGTTATAATGAACAGATATACTAAGAAGAATAGAATAATGGTGTATATCATTGTAAGAACTACATTGTCACAGCCTCACAGCAGTCTAAACCAATGTCAATGAATTGTCTGCTACTTTTTTTTATCTCTGTAATAGTTGGTTTCTTGTCAGCTTGGCACAAGCTAAGATCATCTGAGAAGAAAGAACCACGATTCAGAAAATGCCTCCAACAAATTGGCTTGTAGGCAAGTCTGTGGGGTCATTTTCTTGACTGATGACTGATGTGGGAGGACACCACCCACAGTGGGTAATATCACCACTGAGCAAGTGGTCTTGGGTTGAAGACAATGCAGGTTGAGCAAGTCATGGAAGCAAGCCAATCAGAAGCATTCCTCATAGCCACTGCTTCAGTTCCTGTAAGATGAAATAAACCCTTCCCTCTCTATGTGGCTTTTGGTTATGGAATTTTATTGCAGCAATGAAAAGGAAACTAAAGTATCTATCTACACTCAACTCTTTGTAGTTTATGTTAACTTCAGCTCCGGTGGCTGCTCAACTTGATTGTCTCAGGAGAATTCTTGGCAATGTCTTTCAAAGTGTCTCACTTAAAATGACGTAAACTCTTGATGGCTTCAAACATTTCCATAACCTTAGAAGAACAATCAGTTATCAGGAAAGTTGGCCTTGGGGGGGATTGTCACTTTTCATCCATAGAGAGGAAAAGGATGATACTAAATCATGATAAGCAAACAACAAACATAAAAACACCAAAGAGGTAGAAGAGGCTGGTTGGGTGCAAGGAACAACCCCCACACTCAAGTGCACAGGCTACAGGCACTGGATATATGTCAGTTACTAGCTTCTGTTTAATATCTCATTGATTAAAATTCAAATAACTCCTCATAAATCCAGCATATATGTGATGGTTAAATCTCACAAAAAAAGCAAAAATACCATCTGGTTGGTATATTATAAGCATTTACTGAAGAACAGATTTTTTTAATATAATTATGCTCAAAATATAATGTTACATTCGCAGTGTGTGACTGTTCTCTCCCTTCATCTCCACTCTTTCGAAGTCTTTAAGAAATATGCTTTCCATATTACATTCAATCCCCTCTGCCCTCTACTCCACCTCACTGGCTACCTGGTCTTATGGAACATGAATCCCAAAGAAAGTCTCATTTATTATTCTCAGTAATATCTACACTGTCACAGTCTACAAATGAGACTGGATGTCCTACTTCTGGATTGATAGAAGGACTATTTTTAGATACTGAAGAGATGAGAAATAGAAGTAACCATAAATTTGAAAATCACAAAGCAGACCAGTCCTAAAGTAGCAGCCTGGCCAGTAGCTAATAAATGTGCCATCAGCTACTCAAGTAAAGATGTCCTGGGGAAGGCTGTCATTCACTCAGCACTACCCTACCTGAGTCCAAATATAAACTGAGAGAGGGATAAGACAGTGAGTTGGACAGGATGATCATTGGTCTTGAAGAACATTCCCTCAATATTAAAACCAGTATGGAGTAAATCACTGCATAATAGTGCTCGTACAGAAATGGGCTCTGTCCACAGCTCAGGGGCAATTTGGATTTTACCAGCTGATGTCATGCTTGGCTGTGAAATGTTTGGATGTGGAAGTGTTCCCTGGGCAGGAAAGAGAGAGAACAGTAGTCTTGGTTCAAGGAAAATTATATATCTAGTGGTTTGGAACATATCGACAGGAAGTTTTAGACTCATGACGAGGAAAGAGGGGAAGGGATGAGATAAGAGAGGAAGCCTGGTAGTAAAGGGAAAAGGAATCTGAAATTACTTTGGAGTCAATGGGAGATGCCAAGGTTTCCAAACATAGGTGAGAGTATTTAGGGTAAGACTGTAATAGAAACAAGGGCAGTCATCTACTGGGATATCATCGGGGCTGGTGAGGAGGGAGGACTTGATAGAATACACAGGAACTCAATGTCTGAACATTAGCTTTCCTTCTCATTGTTGTCATGAGGTATCTGATAGAACCTCCTTAAAGGCCAAAGGATTTATTTTAGCTCAGAGGCTCAGACAGTTCACTCCACCATAGTGGAGAAGGTATAGAAGAGCTGTGAAAGATAGCTCACATGCTTGGTTGCCAGGGAAGCAGAGACTAAAGACTATACCAGAGGTGGTTCCAACCTTCAAAAGAAGTTGAAACAACAGTTAGGCTCCACTGAGGAAGCCATCGAGAACCCTTGGTGGACCATGGGTAAGCAACTCAGGTGACCCCTCTCTACATGGATGAATAATTCTCAGGTTGGTCAGGGAAGCAAGCTTAGGAAGCATAGGCCTCTTAGTGGATCAGCTAATGAACCACTACAAAATGACAATTCAAATATAACCTCCTTTTATTTTTATTATAAGAACTGAAAAAGCCCATTGAGCAGGAAGCCATGGCAGTATTTCTCCCTTGGATCTTCTCTGATCCCCGGGAGTTTCCTCATTTTCCCTGAATGACTGCTCTCCCTGCACACTCCTTGTCTGTGTTTACCTATTATCCTTGGACTCCAGATAATACTTTTGGAAGCCACAAGCTGGGGGTCGACTCTTCCTGGTAGAAGAGCTACTAGAACCTTTAAGAGGCTTCATGGAGATGTGGCCATTAGGAAGAAGGAAAACTTTCTTGAAGCACATTCTTGCTCTCAAGGTCCTGGAAGAACAGGAGCTGGCAGCTCACTGGATGCCCTACACTCCCTCTCACACCAGGGGATCTTTTCTTCACACACACTCTCTCTCACACTGTGATACCATCTGCCCTAAGGCATTTCCTAGGGCCAAGCAGATGCTATCACAACCTCAGGAACCTCCAAAACTGTAATTATAGTGAAAGCAGTTCCACTAGGCGTCTTCCGTGGACATGCTGTGTAGTGTATTATGATATTGCAAGCTTCTTATGTTTACCTCTTAGCAAAGATGAAATCAGCTCCAAGTTGACTAAAGGGTAAAATGGGAGACAGTAAACTCTGACAGACAGAAGGAAGCATATGGGGAATACGTTTGGACATTGATATGAAGAAGTGTCTTTAACAAGACCTCCAAAAGCAGCAAGAAAAGCACAATTCCTCAGGAGGGACTGCATCACAATAAATGCAAAAGGCAGCAAGCAATCAACAGAAGAGTCGGTATGCAGCATTCCATGCAGCATTCATGTGTAAAGCCAGCAGGGAAGCAAAGGGGCTCTACACCAGCTAAAAACATGCACATGAGGCGATTGTAGAGAAGGGCTGGGCTTACCAGGTACACAATCATATTGTCAATTGCCAGCATCAAAAGTAAGTCGTTCCTCAAAATGTGAAAACGCTCAAACAACATGAAAAACTCTTCATTGTCACTAATAATCAAAGGCAAATCAAGTTCACAGTAAGCTACCCTTAGATGGCTCTGACCCAGTTAGAATGGTAATCATCCAAAAGACAGAAAAGCAACAAAGGCTGACAAGGAGACAGAGGAGGGAGAGCACTTGTGTATTGGTGCAAAAACGTAAATTAGTACAGCAATTCAGTAAAACAGCATGGAATAATGTGCTTAATAAGCCAAAAATAGAAGCAGAGCATTGCCACTGAGTTCTAAGACTGAGCGTGCATCCAAAAGAAAAGAAGTCAGTAAGTCAGAAAGATACCTGCGCCGTTATTTTTTATTGTATTTTTATTGCAGATGTGTTATCAATGATCATAGCCAGCGCTCAATTTAGTGATCTGTATTTTGGGGTTCACTCTTTTGAGAAGATATAAGCAAATGTTTATTCACCCCAGATAGTGCATTGGTGATACCCTAAAACAGCTGCACTGCACAACATCCCACCTCACTATGAATCCTGATTCAGCTAAGATGGAGGTGAGCAGGAGAGTGCAAAGGTGAGACTCTCTGGTGGGGACCCTGCAACACTCCCAACTCTTTCTACTGCAGCTAGGAACATCTCTTTGCCTTTGCTCTGTACTACCTTGCCAGCCTCAATATTTTACATAGACATATTTTCAAAAGAGTATGTTAAGATACTGGCTAAAGACCTGTGTGTAGCTCTCCTCCATCTCTCCACCATTCTCTTTGTTGGATTGTAAGATGACCCTGCACATCAGGGCAGAAAACATACTGTAACCCTAGTAACGAATCTCCTTTTCACTATGACCAAATACCAAATACGAGAGAATAGATTTAATTTTTGACTCTGTTGACTACAGGCCTCAAATGAGGCAGAACATCATGGCAACATGAGTGTATGGTAGAAGAAAGAAAACTAATTGGAAGGGTCAAGGAACAGGATACAACTGTCAAGACCATGCTTCCCGTGACCTAATTTCCTTTAGTGAAGACCCACTTCCTAAAGTTTGCCCGACTTCCTCAAAACAACACCAAAGCAGGGAACCCTAAGGATATAAAGAGAGAAAGGGTCTTTGTTGAAGCCTCTGGCAGCTGAAAATCAAAAATTCCAGCACAGTTAACATTTGTTGGGAGAGTTCCCAAACCTAGTGACACTAGTGTGTGTGTGTGTGTGTGTGTGTGTGTGTGTGTGTGTGTGTGTGTGTGATATGTATATGGAAGTCAAGGGATAATTCTCAGGAGTTGGTTCTTGTTTCTGCCATGGGAGTTCCGGTGACTGAACCTGGACCATCAGGCTTGGCAATAAGTGCCTTTACCCTCTAAGTCATCTTTACTAGCCTGACTATTTTATATAGAAATATTTTCAAATAAGAATGTTAAAATATCAGCCACCCTGGCTGAAGTCCTGCATTTGTCTAGGACTTTAATCCTGCAGCACGTATGTGCAGGGATCATACAAACAAGACATCTAGTAAGCATGTCCAGTGAAAGCACACTGAAGTCCTACACCCTATAACCTAGTACTCCTGTGTCAATCGTAACCCAGTTATACCTCAGAAGCCACCCTGTCATCTCATTCAATTCCTTAGCAACCCTTCTAGATAATAAAACGCATATAAAACCACCCAAATCCTATGTATGACGAGCCTAAAGAAAATGAAGTATGTCTGTCCTCTGAGAAGCCCACACAGGCCCTCAGTTGAGTTTTACTCATTTATTCGGCCTCTCACTTCTAACGCCATGCTTAGGTCTGTATATAATGTCTTTTGATAAATTCCAACTTCATACCGGCTTCCTGAAATTCTTTCCTTTGGTGAAGTCAAGGATCCAGCTTTACTGAAATAGAAGTCCCCAAAGGTCAGGGTGTTGCAATGGGTGGCAAGAGATTTGTCTCTGCCCTCACAACCACTGACAGCATCTCCTAGAGATCAAACACTCAACACAGGATATTCCAGAGGACACTTACATTCAAACGTTAGTAGAATAAAATATAGCATCTGTACACAGCAAAACATCAGTCAGCCATAAAAAGAATGAAACCCTGTCATGTGAGGTAAAATAGATTGAATGGGATAGAGTTGTGTTAAGTGAAATAAACCAGACACACAAACCAACACCAGAGTGTTGTCGCAAATGTTGAAACTAAAGTAAATTGATTTTACTGAGCTAGAGGGTAATAGAATGGAAGGAAAAGGTGGAAATACATAGGATTGAGTAACACATCAACAAAAATATAGCTAATTCAGAGGATTAAATTCTAATGTTAAGTAGACCAGAAGGGTGATTACAGCAATAATCATGTATTTCAAAACAGCTGGAAGAGAGATTTTTTTTAATGCCTTCAACACAACTATCACGATCAGTATTTGAAGTGACAAGCATATTAAAATACCTACTGAACCATGAATATTGTAAACATGTATTACACTATCACCAAGAGCAAGTAAAATCCTGTGACAACTCGAGTACTAAAAATCATAAGCCAGAATGGAGAGTCAAGGAAACACAAACAGAAGAGATCGGAGAGAGCCTTCAGGGAGAGGTGACCTCCCTGACCTCTGCCCAGTGTGAGTTTCCCTCACTTCCCATCCTTCCCATTTTACATTCTTTGTTCCTCCCTAACCCTTATTCTGTTTCTAATATCTACTTTCCTGTTTTCTAATTCCCGGCAGAGAGGCCCATAACTCACTTCTATTGGAGCCCGACTTAGGGTGACAGATTCAGTGAGAATTCACATGTGTTCCAGTTTCTCATAAAGGGAGCTTGGGAGCAGCCAGAAACTGCAATTTTTATCTCAGTGAGCATGCACAGGCTGCCAGGGAAGTTGAAGGCACTGCACCAAAGTTTAATGTTTGCTTTGCCTGACTTTTAAAGTCAACAGCCCTAGCAGGAAATTTCAAGAGTGAGTCTTTTAATTTGATATACCAGAACCATAAGGACATATTAAGATAATTACTGATAAAACTCTTCACATTAAATAAATTCATAATGTTGAGTGTTTCATACCAATATCAGAGGATTATTTTGAAATAGTGTTAGCCTCTAAAGCCCACAGGAAGAAGAACTGTGAACAGCATGTTTCTGCTCTCGAAAAAAGAACATACATGCATACAAGTATGCATGCACACATAAACACGGGGACACACATATTGTAGCAGAGATCTTTTCCTTCCTCTTTCTCCTTCCCTTCCTTCTCCATACAAAGACACCTCAAACAGGCAGCTGTCAACCTGACTCACACACCCTTTCGTCTTAGTCCCAAAGCTATATCCACCATAAGAAATAACTATCTGGTATTGGTAATGCACAAGCTGTGATGTTTTTGTTTCCGTAGCCCTGTCTAAGTGAGATAGAGCAGGGAGGTAATTGCTTATTGAGAGAGACTCTGCTGACTTACATGCGAAGGTTGTGGTAACAATCAAACTCTTGGTTTTCCATTCCCCAGCTGTCTTACCTAACCTAGAACAAGAGCCAAGGGCTTCCTACATCCTTCCTGGACCATGATTGCTTGGGTCACCGTCTCCTTACCTGCCTGCCTTATACTCTCTAGTACCTAACAGATATGCATTGTATGGTGGAAATAAATATGCGCAAAGATTTATTCTAACATACGGTTCATCTCTATTAACAAAGCAACTAGTTCTGGAATGCTAAAAACTGTTCTACATGAAAATAAATGCAGAGATGTTATTCAGAGATCTAAAATTAGCTGGAAAGATGGCTCTGTGGTTAAGAGCACTTGCTGTTCCCTTGTAGACGACCAGCGTTCAATTCCCGGCACCTGTAATGTACTGTGACTTGGTTCTGCAGGACCTTTCTGGACAAGATATACACACATGGTCTGCATACAGACATGCAGGCTCTTACATGTACAGGTAAAACCTCAGTAATTAAATAACTCTTTTAAAAATTTATCTTAGCTAGAACCATGCCATTGAACCCTGTGCAGTTTTTGTACGTGCATACATAACTTCTTTGAACCAATTCTTTAGTTCATTTCCCATGCATTAATATTTTTGTATGGCTCAACTGCTCACTGTTAACATTTTTATGTTTTGGCAAATACATTCAAGAGGTCAAATGTTTGAAAATATGCAAAAACTGCAAAGACAAGACTGAGAAGGAGTGCCCTTCAGATGACACAGCTGACATCACTCCCCGACACAATCAGTTGAATTTTCTCGTGCTCCTTTATCCAGTACTGTCTCCCCATAGAGCTCTGCTTAGATTAAATAAATTAGTAAATACATACTGGAAAACTCTCAGTGTTTGTAATCTTTGAAAAATTACAAGAGACAGCGTGCGCGCGCGCACACACACACACACACACACACACACACACACACACACTGTTTTTAAATGAGACCTTACTTTCATAGTCTAATGAGTACCTGGTTAGTTTGGAAGCATGTGTGTAATCTCAAGAACCTGGAGTGTCTAAAACTTCAAAGAATTAAATACAGTGGAAAATGTAGTCAGCATTATTGGAAATGTGTGTTATTACAAAACGCTTAAGATTTATGACTGAGTCGCAAGGATTAGCAAGGTGGCTTTATCATTTTTATTTATAAATAAATCATATTAACAATAGTTTTGTAAACATCGGCAAGGTACAGTAGAATTTTAAGCCACATAGTAAATGGTGACAAGAAGAAACATTATAACCAATTAAGATTTATATTCAAAATTCCCTAATAAATTTACCTATATTTATTTTAGGCTCTGTGAGGAAACTCTCCATCTTGTTGGCCTGCATCTAATTATTGCTTAATATATTATGCCCATGTGTTTAAAATAAAAGTGATTTATATAGGTTATTAAATTTATGCTATATTCTCATCTAGTTCAAGACTGTCTTAGGATTTTCATTGCTGTGAAGGAAGGCAACTCTTCTAAAGGACGACATTTAATTGGGGCTGGCTTAGAGGTTCAGAGGTTCAGTCAATTATCATCATGGCAGGAAGCATGGCAGTGTCTAGGCAGGTACAGTGCTGGAGGAGCTGAGAGTTCTACATCTTGTTCTAAAGACAAATAGAAGAAGACTGGCTTCCAGACAGCTAGGAGGAGGGTCTCAAAGCCAACTCCTACAGGGACACACTTCCTCCAACAAGGCCAAACCTACTCCAATAAGGCCACACTTCCTAATATCACCATTCCCTCGGCTAAGCATATTCAAACCACCCTCAGTGTCTTGGAAGCAGGATCAACTTTATAGATAAACTAGGTCTCTCTCTCTCTCTCTCTCTCTCTCTCTCTCTCTCTCTCTCTCTCGTGTGTGTGTGTGTGTGTGTGTGTGTATGTGTGTGTGTGTCTCTGTGTGTGTGTGTGTGTGTGAAAATTTTCAAAACAATAAAGACTCTTTCTACAAATGTTTTAAAATTACAGATCCCATGGAAACAGGGACCAATTCTTACATTAAAGACTGAATTGCTAGGTTCCCTCATAACAAGGAAAGATTTGAGCACTATTTTGATTTACTTCTTTCAATTTCTTACTAATATCCCCAGGCAATGTATAAATCAAATACCAATGTTTGTATCCACATTGAAATAGAGTTTGTTTTGTATGCTCATTGACTGAGAGTTCCACAGATAATATACCTGGGTCTAGGACAATTGGCTTTGCTTCCTCCATTAAGAGAGCTCAGCTGATGAACAGAATCACACAGAATGGCAAGGGGCAGGAATTAGAGCCTTTCTATAGCTATCTTGTTCATTTTAAAACTTTCATTTCTACCACCCGCCAGAGACTGACTGCCTAGAAAAAATACAGCCCGTGTCCTATAAGCCTTATAGAATAAGGGAAATAAACTTTAATGGAAAAAAGAAATTTGCCCTGTAAGAACCAGGAAAAAAGAAATTTTCAGAAGGAAACACATGTTAAGGAATCTTATCTTTAGTGTACTGAATCCAGATGAAAAAGCGCTACTTTCTGAGCATAAGAGAGAAAATGCAGCACCTCTCATGCCCCATCTCAAAGAAGGACACTGAATAAATAAAACATCAATCAGACTTCCTGCTAAAAAAAGACAGAAACTTAAATCATCCTATGATGTCACACAATATATTGGGTCATCTCATCTATTCAAAAGGCCAGTCCAAAGGCTAATCTTGGTGGCAAAGATGCCCAAGGACCTTGCCTGCCACCCTTATCTCTATCTCCCAACCTCCTTCATTTATTCTGAGTTCTTTCTGCTTTTGTCCCATTCTCTACTTCTTCCTTGTGTTATTTTCTTCAACCTGTCCTTTCTGCATGTTAGCTCTGTCCTCTGTAGGGACAGATCCTACACAGTGTTCAAAGGAAGTTTCAGGTAGTTCTGGGATCACACAGGAGGGTGATAGTTACAGAAAGAGGCAGTCTCTCTCCGCTCCATTTGAGTTACAAGCAGATCAAGAATCTTAGTTTGCCTTACAGTCCTATGTATGGCCCAGAGAGAATCATAATTTTATAGTGTAGTACTGACTGCAGAATCATAGGGAAAGGGAACTAGCAACCACAGAAAGGAAGACACCTCGTTAGAAAAAAAAAAGAAAAGAAAAGAGTAAAGGACTGGAGAGATACAGTGGGTAAATAAAAGTGCTTGCTGCTCCTTCACAAGAACCTGAGTCTGATCTCCTGAAGCTATGTTTAAAAAAAGCCCAGTCTGAGAATATAGCCCTAACACTATTGGGCTGGAGACAGGAGAATTGCTGGGAATCACAGTCCTTTGAGCCCAAAGGGTTATTTCCATGTTTAGTGAGAGACTATGTCTCAAGAGAATAAGGCAGAATAGAATAAAGGAGAACACACCAACCACATCCTTCTCTAAGCATGTATGCATGTAACCTGGGGGCAGGTTTCAAAATCTGAATTAAGAATTGGGACACACACACACACACACACACACACACACAAATATATCCCAAAAGGAAAAAAGTATGTAAAATATGGGTTCAGTGCAAGGCAACAGAAATGCTAGACCAGAAATTATACTAATTTTTAAAGCTTAGATCAGCTTCCCAACATGATAACAAATCCAGAGATAGTCAACTTATAGCAAGAAAAGATTTTGACTCAGCTTAGAGATTCCAGTGGGGATCACATGACTGTATTCTTTTGGGCCCGTAGGAAGACAGTACTTTGACAGAAGTATGTAAGAGAGCAAAACACACTTCAGGGTTAGGGAGCAAAGGGGAACAGTGAGAGAGATAGAGAAAGAGGGGAAAGGAGGCAGAGGAAAGGAAATTGCAAGTTCTCTATGCCCTTGAGGGTCCATGTCAGGTATCCAAAGTCCTTTCCAGTAGACCCTGAGCAGTATGATGTTGAAGTGCACACTTGGCACACATGGGTCCTTCAGGAACATTCCAGGTCGAAGCAATGGCATACATATTTTTGTTGTTGTTTTTACAGCTTTGTTATATTTTCTGTACTAATAGTGTAATCAAATTGCAATACATTTTGTGTTCAAAATATAGAGAGAAATGAGGTTTTGGTATATGCATGCAGCCTTGACATGATTACCTGACTCAGAACAATGAATAGCGTCATGATCAATGAAGATTCCCTGATGCATCCTTGTGTTTATGCCCTCTGTACTCTTACATGGAACTGTTTCCATGCAAAACTTGCTGCATGGTCTAGAACACTGTGTAAATAGAATTATTTTTTATATTGCTCATTTCCTCATAACGACTTTGGGAATCAACTATATTATAGTTTACATCAATAGCTTTCTTCTTCTCATTCCTGAGTTGTATACTTTTCCTTCTCTGCTACAGATAGATTAGACGTGTTTCCCATTCAGCACTCTTCGAATTGAAGCCACTATGAGGGTTTACACACAAGGGTGTGTGCCAACATATGATTTTGTTTTGCCTACATACATACCTGAAAGCAGAGTAGCTGCTTAGAAACTGTGTGTTTGGCTATTTAAGACATTTCTGAACAGTATCCAAATGCACTTGTACTCCTGCCAGGTTCATTCTGTATCCCACAAGCAAAGTGTGGTGTACACTAGGGTTGTTTCCTGCCTTAGCTGATATCTAGCATGATCAACCATTAAGCTTCAGTCTTTCCGTTGGTGGGTAGAGGTGTTACATTGTTGCTCAAACTACTTTTAACTTGTAATGAATGCACTGACCATGTTTCAGTAGATGTGCTCTCTATTGTTTGCTCCTTGCCTTTTTTTTTGTCCTTAGGTCTTTTTTCTTTTAATTTTATTTTTCTTGGATAGAAGCACCTAAAGGAATGTTCAACATCCTTAGTCATCAGAGAAATGCAAATCAAAACAACCCTGAGATACCACCTCACACCAGTCAGAAAGGCTAAGATCAAAAACTCAGGTGACAACAGATGTTGGTGAGGATGTGGAGAAAGAGGAACTCTCCTCCATTGTTGGTGGGATTGCAAGCTGGTACAACCACTCTGGAAATCAGTCTAGAGGTTCCTCAGAAAATTGGACATTGCGTTACCTGAGGACCCAGCTATACCACTCCTGGGCATACATCCAAAAGATCAACATATAACAAAGACACATGCTCCACTATGTTCATAGCAGCTTTATTTATAATAGCCAGAAGCTGGAAAGAACCCAGATGTCCTCAACAGAGGAATGAATACAGAAAATGTGGTACATTTAGACAATGGAGTACTACTCAGCTATTATAAACTACATGAGATTCTTAGGCAAATGGATGGAACTAGAAAATATCATCCCAAGTGAGGTAACCCAGTCACAAAAGAACACACATGGTATGGACTCACTGATAAATGAATATTAGCCCAAAAGCTTGGAATACCTAAGGAAAAATTCACAGATCATATGAAACCCAAGAAGAAGGAAGACCAAAATGTGGATGCTTCATTGCTTCTTAGAAGGGAAAACAAAATAATCATGGAGGGAAATACAGGAACAAGGAGTAGATCAAGGACTGAAGAAAAGGTCATTCAGAGACTGCCCCACCTGGGGATCCATCCCATATGCAGCCACCAAACCCAGTCACTATTGGTGACGCCAAGAAGGCTTGCTGACAGGAGGCAGATATGGACATCTCCTGAGAGGCTCTGCCAAAGTCCTCCTGATACAGATGGGGATGGTTGCAGCTAACCATTGCACTGAACAAGGGGACCCCAATGGGGGAGTTAGAGAAAGGATTGAAGGAGTTGAGGTGGTTTGAAACACCATAGGAAGAACAACAATCAACCAACCAGACCCCACCAGAGCTCTCAGGGACTATACCACCAACCAATGAATACCTTAGATTTTTTAAGTGTAGTATCTTTTTACCTGAAAACAGAGTTTTAGTTTTTTTTTTTTTAAGGCTTGGTAGAGTTTGGTTAATCTTTGTGTTTTTATTGCTATGGAATTCTTTATAATTTCTTTGATCATTTTGCTCAGTTTACCTGTTTAGGTGTTTGTGTCTTGTTTGTCCAATTTTGGTCCATCACATGGTATTAGAAACAGGTCCAATACTGTTGGAATTTCTGCTTTATTGCAATATAAACCTTCAAATTCTTTAAAGATAATCTGACTTTCAGTAGGATTCATCTGTAATTTTACAAATTTGAGTCTTTTGGGGAGAGCAGGGTGTGTTTACTAAGGCTTTGTCATCACTGACCCACTGTACTTTTTTCAGTAATCATTCATTAGTTTTTATCCTACTCTTCCTTTTCCTTGGGCTAATAATTTGGGAATTGGCTTTTTATTGTTTTCTAAGATCTAAATACATCATTATGCTTTTAAATCTGAAAGCTCGAATTTTTAATGTACCAATTCCTTGCTTAAACTTTCCTTTTGGAATTGTTTTCACTTTGTTCCAAAAAATCTGCAAAAAAGTTATACTTTCATTATGTTTGATTCTAGGAAATTTTAAGGTCCTGCCTGATTTCTTCAGTAGCCCACTTGATAAGTTAAAGTTTATCATTTAATCTATATAGGATTATTTTTAGATCTGGAATCAATTCAAGTGAGGTAAGTGTGGCACCATTGTGCTCTATCTCTAGTCCATAAAATAAAATTTTAATTTAGATTATATCAAATATACACATTATCTAAGGTTAACTTCCAGCTTTATAAATTTCATCTTTCAATTCACAAATACTTGATATATCTTTTTACTTATATATTTTTGAATTTCCTAATTACTTATTTCTGCACTGTTCTGTGCCTTATAACATGAATATTTTGAGCTTCTTTTGGTAGGTTTGTTATTATGTATCAGTCACAGTTCCATCTTAGAACCAGAGTATATGTAGATAACTAACATAGCACTTACCTTTTAGGGGCAAAGCCCTGGAAGTGATCTGTAGACACACACACACACACACACACACACACACACACACACACACAGAGAGAGAGAGAGAGAGAGAGAGAGAGAGAGAGAGAGAATATTGAGCAACAGACACTTGAATGATCAAGAAAGTCATTTAAGATTATACACGTAGATGATAGATTAGATAGATAGATACATACACACACACACATGTGTGTGTGTGTGTACATATATACACATATATATACACACATATATACATACATATCTCTGTACATAGAATTTAGTAAGAGTTGATCTAATGAAGCCAATAAGTAACCAAGGCTACCATGTTGGTGTTTAATGCTGGAGACTAAAAACTACAGTGCTGAAGTAGAGAATGAATAAAAGAAAGAAAAAGGAAAGGACATGGCTTGTCCTGGGTTTTGGCAACAGATCAATGATAAAATTTTAAAAGGGAAGGACATGAGTGCTTTTAGGTATGATGGAAGAGAAATTTTACTACAGATGAAGGGGAAAGCATAGCCAGCGATAAGGACATCTGGGAGAGTACAAAGTATACGGTGACCCTGTGAAGAGAAGGGGGGCAGGAGGTGGAAGAGCCAAACCAAGAGGCCAGGAGGGTGAAGAACAGAGGGAAAAGACCAGGTAACCAAAGTGGTTGTATTATACAGAAAATGCTAGCTAGGAGAATGGCAGCCCAGCCGCTGGCCTGGAGAAGTAGAGACTGGCAGATGCAGGGAGAACCTGGAGGCCAAGCCTCCTCTTTGATATGTTAAGTTGGCACCTCAGCCTTTTGTCCTAGATTTGAACCATAAGAGAGAGTCTCCATGGATACAACCTGGAATCTCTTTATGAGAAGTTTCTGAACCCCTGAGCACCTGCCAGTTAGATGTCTGACATTTCTCAGAGTCTTCACTTAGGAAATGCACACCCAGGGTCCACCTAGCTCCAAGTGAATGCTGGAAGAGGATTTTAGAGAAGAGGAACAATTACAGAGTTAGGTGCTCACAAACCAATGAGAGAAGAGAGTTAATAAGCAATAGGAGGAAGCTGCAGACAGTGTGTGCCCTAGCCTGTCAACCATGCACACAAACAAGCTGAACTTTACATGTGATCAACTGATCACACGATCATTGAGAGCATGGCTTTAATTATAATCAGCTTATCTCACCATCCATTTTATAGTCCCTTTGCCATCAGAGGACACCATAGCTGGTGAGATTTTCTTACTTCTTTAGTGATGCAAACCTTCAATTTTGAAGAGTGTGAATGTTATAATTCCCACCTGAATTGGGTTTTATAGTTTCCACTGAGTTTTATTTCAGAACTTTCAAAGTTCCCTGAGGGGATCTCCTTCATTCCAGAAATATTGCTTCTTATCCCCAGGGTGCAGTAGCCACTTCATTGTACCCTAAGGGATCAGATCCATCATCCAGTCAATGCAGTAAATATCTTCCTTTGCCCACCGATTCACTGGCTAAGATCCCAGAGTGGCCATGTGATAGTTTGTATGTCCAGTTCAGGAATTCATTGTTGTAAAACCAGTAGAAAACTGCTACTCCTTTGGAAATTGAGACTTATGGACAAATATGTTCCTGCTCTGAGGGAATCCTAGATACAACTTTGTGTTCATGTCTCCCTAAAATTAGTAAAATGGTTCTGATCACTGATTTCTATAGGTATGCATCCAGGGTAAGAGAAATACATTTAATTGCAAATTTAGAATTCGAAAGAAACAGAACTAAATTGTTACTGTTCAATCACAATTAGAACTATAGGACTGGGTATAGGAAGGAATAAGCTTATCCAGTTACTCTAATTTTTCTCCTTCCAGGAAAGCCTAGTCACTAGCGTGGCTCCATTGAGTCACTGGGGCCTTAGAATTCACAAAGACAGCTGTCTACATAGCTTTCTTAACAATTCCTCTTACGCAGCCCTATCATCTTATCTATCTACATAGTTTCATACCATTAGCTCATTGCTCTCCTGGCATATATCAAAGTCCAGATTTTCATTTCATGAATTTATGCCTCTGTGCATTCTCTGGTAATGCCCCCTTGATGAGATTCACCAACACCGGCCTGTTTACATCTGGACAGTGTCCACTGTGTGCTCCACATAGAACCCTTCCTTCTTGTCAGGAAACGGCAGTCTCTAAGCTTTTTCTCGAAACAAAAAAGACAACAAATTGTCAGGCCATTGTATGTTCTCTTTATGTGTAGGCTGTTCCTTTCTGTTTTGGTTGGCAGAGTGGAAAGAGGAAATTGTTGTGTTCTAACTTCTGTTTTTTGCTATTAGCTCTGTACAGCTCATCTGATCAAATCGATCAGGCTCCCAGCTACCATTCTTTTTCAAGTCAACTGATTTTCAAATACTTCCTGAAAAGTTATCTCTGAGGGTTGTCTTACTTCTGAAGTAAGTTGACTGACAGTCTTCATTTTTTTATTCTACTTTCAGCCTATTTGTGGCTGTTTCGGAGAAAGGTTAATGAAGTCACTGAGAGTGCCTATATTACCCACGTAGGCCTCCTTGACACATTTCTCATTTGACAAGGAAGAACTTCATCTACTTATGGCTAGTTTATTCCTTTCTCCAAAATAACTTTGTGCTCTTACCTGTTAAATATCACCCTGCAGATCTGGGTTATTTTCAAAATTTGTTGAAATTTCTTTAGTATTTATTGGTTTCTGTTTTGGGGCTAATTATATATAATTTTGTATTTCTTGATATGTAAGAGAGCACCACGTTAACAATTAGAAAATTTGAAGTTACTTAACTCTCCTCTTTGTATATGATAGGTAGGATCATAACTGAAGATATCATATGTACATGATAAGTGGCATCTGTCTGTTTAATTTACATGTAACTTACAGACTTAGAATATTGTATTATGTATTTAGTTTGGGTCCCTTTTAATGTACAAATCTTTAGTGTAAGCTAAAAGGTCAAAAAGTGGTGAGCGAGTCACTACTCATAAAAAAATAAGTCAAATCGCTAGCACATCTTAGGCCCACTGTGTTCTCTAAAAGTAATTCACATCCTGACTATTTAAACTTTTAAACTATTTAAACTAAACTTTTCTTGTCATTACATGCTATATAAATGGGATCCTATCGTTTACATTCTTCTGTGTCTGGCTTTCTTTAATTACAGGTTTACAAGGTCCGTTTTTGGAAACTAATTTATTGTTACTCTCTTTAGTATTACAAAAATGAAGATGGCTTCTGCCATTCTATTGTTAGCTTGTTACCAGCATTTGGCTCATGGGAAAAGTCTGTGTATATCCTTTTGGTTCACATGTGGGCATATTTATTTAGAGTATATACCAAAGAATTGGAAATGCTAGCTCATGGAAAAGGGGTTTGCTCAGGTTTTCAACACATTAACCAAGTGTGTGCACATAATTGTATTCTTACACTGTGTATTAAGGTTGGAGATGTTTTGCAACCAGTCCTTTTTCTTTATATATATATATATATATATATATATCAGGCATACACCCCCACCCCAAGTTTATGCAGTGCCAGGGTGTAAATCGGCTTGTACGTGACCAACAACTCAGCTACACCCCCAGCCTCTCTGTCACATCTGTGAAACGTCATTTTTCTCTCTCTGTTAACTAGATTAAAATCCTTGTTAGACCCTAAATGGAGTGAACAGCATTCCTGGTGTACTTTGGCCTATACTCAATCACATCTGGCAACTGAGAGAGCTTTACATTCACTCTGTGGACAGACGAGCCTGCTTTAGCACTGGGGAATCCTATGGTCCTTTGCATTTGATAAATGGCCTTAATTACCCAGAACTAATTGTTTTTCTGACAGTCTTGGAGGGCTGTGAGGCCCAAAGGAATACTGAAGTGTTTTACTTCTCAAATCTACCATGTTTTTCCTCTTGGACAAAAATGAATGTTTTTTATTTTTAATTGATGTCACTTTATGCCTAAACCTTTATGGAATTAGAAAAACCTATCAGTTCTTTGTTTGCTTCCACTCCAAACCATCATGAACTGGAGGCATTTTCTCAGCACTCCTAAGGCCTATTTCCATATATTTCAAATCTGCTACCTTTCCCTACTCATAAGCACCAACAAAATGAGAAACAGAAAGGTCCTTTGTCAGACATAGAAATAAATATTTACTCTGCATGTAATATCATGTTGATTCAGCTTTTGGTCATCTATATGAGGCTGAACATCCTTGAGGAAATACTTTGCAAAGGTGTTCTCATCATAAAAGTTTGTGCAGAAGCTGTTGTATCATTTACTCTGTGTAAACACTTTAGGTATAAGATTCCACTGGACGTCCTTGACCACAAAGCCGATGTTACAGAGAGGAGTTTCTTGCCAGTTCTTTCTCATCCTGCATTTATTTTGAAATTTATATTGAGGACTATTGTATCTAATATACAATTTGATTTCAAGTTTGATCAGCTCCACTCTAAATGTACAGCCTGGGTCTGCAGAGGTGGGTAGAGTGCTTGCCGTGCAAACATGAAGATCTAATTCAGAGTCTCAGCATGCACATAAAAAACTAAGCATGGAGGCGTACCCCTGTGATCCCAGCTCTAGGAGTTTGAGACTAACAGATCCCCCAGGGGCATGTTAATAAGTCAGTCTAGGCAACTGGTAACTCCAGCATCAGTGAAAGACTCCCACCTCAAAAGGCCAGGTTGAAAGGCATAGACAAAGACCCTGATGTCAACTGCTGACTTTCATGTGTATATGCATCAGTAGACACTCTTCCATTAATGTACACACACACACACACACACACACACACGCATGCATTCACTGGTACGGGTAGGAGTGAGAGGAGGTAGATTAAAAACTAAAACTACAACCAAAATTCATTAAATGTTCATTTGTTATTGACAATTCGATGCAAGCTGCCTTCATCTGTTTCCCTATACCACTGTGTATGAATCTTCTAAACTGGCTTCCCAGCCTCCATTCTCATCCAGTCCTAACCCAACTGTCTGTGACACCAGGAAGGCTGCTGTACATGAACATAAAGGAGGGTACACAATGTGAGAAGTTCCTCATCCCAAATAGAGTAAAATGTAAATTATCTCCTGTGTCCTTTCTTTTCTCTGCTCCACTTGACTCTAAGTCCCAAATATATTGACCTTTTTCTCACCACATCCAGCCAGCCCTGTCAAAGGCCCCAATGATAGCTCTTCTCTCCACCTGGAATGTGCTTGGCTCTCAGCTTTACACGGGTGGTTTCTTCTACTTCCTGGTGCCTCAACTCGATGTGTATCTCACTAGTGAACACTTCCTGACTACTCACATGTTTTCTAGAGCACCATCTTATTTAAAACTTGCAATCATTTAAAATTACATCTATATATAATTTTATTGGATATTTTATATATTTACATTTCAAATGTTATCCCCTTTCCTAGTTTCCCCTCTGGGAGCCCCTTACACCATCCCACCACACTGTTTTATGTGGACGCTCCTACCCCCACCCATTCACTTCAACCTCACTGCCCTGTCATTCCCCTATACTGGGGAATCGAGGCTTCACAGGACTAAGGGCCTCTCCTCCTATTCATTGCAAAGAATGCCGTCCTCTACTACATACACTGCTGGAACCATGGGTCCCTCCATGTGTACTCTTTGGTTGGTGGTTAAGTCCCCGGGAACTCTGAGGGGTCTGGTTGGTTGATATTGTTGTTCTTCCTGTGGGATTGCAAACCTCTTCAACTCCGTCAATCCTTCCTCCAACTCATTTAGGGTCCCCATGCTCAGTCCAATGATTTTGAGAAGGGTTTATTTGTTGTTTTGTTTTTGTTTTTAACTCTTAGTTAAAGTTCTGGAACAGTGAGTTCTGGAACTCACTGTGTAGACTAGGCTGGCCTTGAACTCAAATAGATCTCCCTGCCTCTCCCTCCTGAGTGCTCAGGTTATCTTTTCCCACCATGAGAACAGGAAGTTTTCTGTGCATAAGAACCTTGCTACTGTTTGCAGGAGTGTGAAAAAGTGAATTAATGAACGGTGCTTTAACTCTCTTGTGATAACTCTATTAATTCTGTATTTTCTTCTGTCTGCCTCCTAGTTCTGATTTGCTATTTCACAACTATTACCTGTAATTAATTTTTAATGATTATTGAATGTGTGACTTTAACTTCCCATCTTTTTCTGTGTGTGTGAGTTCAATTTCTACACCATGGTATTAGCTTTCTCTCCAGAAAATAAGTGCTTTACACTCCTGAGTCTTTCGTCAGTCACATGCATGTACATAACTGGCAACATTTGCTCATTATTCAATGAAACATCAAAAGTATTTCCTGCTATTGCAGCCATGCAAATGGTCTCATGCATTTACTAGAATTTCTCTAATCCAAAATACATTTAAGTTCTCTGTTAAGACTCTTAAAGCTTTCCTTATCCCCAAAGAGGAGAGAAATCCACATAAGTCTGCAGGAATACAAACTGGAAACACGTAAGCGTTTTTGTGGCTGAAGTTACTCCACTCCTTGTCTGTTATGTGGTTGACCTCAACATGTGGAAAAACACAGTAAGCTCGTCATTGTTATTGTGTAGTCATAGGATCAGATAACGCAATGGCTATTCTTTTCAACAACCTTTTACAATGAACACATGATATATTGAAGTCTTCTCTGAATAATTAAGATGCTTACCATTAAAAAAAAGCATATTCGCCTTCTTGTGACCACAACCAGAATAGTTCTGACCCTGCAAATGCCATAAAGAGAAAGTGCTTTTACTTTTGTTAAATTTTTCTTTATTTTTAAATTTCATATGATAGATTTATAATTTATATAATGAACTTTATTCATATTTCCCTCTTCCCCTCCTGCTGAAAAGCTTTCCAGCAAGTCCCCTCTGGCTTCATGATTTCCTTTGTGTGTGGCTCACTCAGTTTATTTTGAGGTCCTTGCCTAGGCATGTGTAAGGGTTACACCACTGGGGGGGTAATGACACTGCTCCTCTAATATCAGTTAACTGCCAATAGTCCCTTAAGGACTTCCTGGGCCCTCCCCCTCATCAGTGACAATGTTGAGGGGTACCACACTCTCGGGTAGGTAACCACAGCTACTGTGAGCTCATGAGTTCATTGGCTATGGTATGTCCATGAGACATGCTTTTGCTGTTACTCTCCCATCCTCTAGTCTGTACAGAGTGTCTCCCTCTTCCAGATTCCCTGAGCCTTGGAGGGGAGACCCAAATGTCTTGCATAGGTTAAGTCCTCCACCGACATCACTTATTGACATTTTGGCCTCTGCACTCACCACTGCCAGAGAGACTCCTGGGATGAAGCCTGGGCACAGCACCAATTTATGGGTATATGGATATTTGGAAGACGTTTTGAAAATGTGACCGTTTTGTAATGTAATTCCCAGCTTATGGCTTCATCATAATCAGGTTTATAGATCCAGGCTTGAGTTCCTCCTTGTCAGTGGGCTCAAACTCGACCATAAAACAGTTAGTTTCCCTACAAGGTCAGGCCACTATCTCATTAGAAGGTATATCTTGCTTGACTCTTCTGCCCTGGCAGTTTGTGTAGTGCCTTCTATCGTTATAAATGCTAGCTATTAAGGAAGAGGTTTCCAACTCAGCTCTTGCTTGATTTATCTATGTTCTATGATCAAAGGATTTGGTGTTTCCATCAATAACTTCTTCACCTTCACCTTTAAGTTCTCATGGGCTACCAAGAGCAATAGTAATAGCTTACATTGTTTTGGTGTCTACTAGGACCTTCCTGGCCAACACTTCACAGGGACGTGACACATACTTGGGACCGGGATTTTCCTTTCATCTAGTCCATGGCTTCTGGGAACACCATCTGTTCAAGAGTAAAGTGATTTATTTATGGAAGATAATGAATTGAGTCAGATCTGTTCATCAGAAAAGACAAAAAGGAATTGTGAATTGTTACTATACCACAACTGCTTGCCAGCAATGAATTTATAACATTTCTTTTTTAAAGAACATAATTCTCCATTACTATTAGAATTACACTGTCCAGAACATTTAAATTTTATCGCCAATATATTACATTCTACAGTGTGAAATATTTTTATAATGGTTACCAAAAATCATAAAGTTATTTAATTTAGTTTCTGACAGTTTCCAGAAATTTATAAAATATATTGTCTGGCACCACAGACGCTCTGTATACTGTCCCAGGGGATGCTGTTTGCAGTGTGGTATAGCAGTGTCCACATAAATGCTCAAATTGATCCCGGCAGAAGCGGCAAGTTCCTTGATAGCAGCCCCAATGTTCTAGGTTCCTAAATAAAAGACACACCTACACCAACGTGCGCGCGTGCGCACACACACACACACACACACACACACACACACACACACACACACAGCCTTTATATTTTGACAAGCCCGAAACAGCTTAATGGTTGGCCATTTCCTAACCTCCACATGGCTAATCCACCTCCCTCTGATATTCCAGAGTTATAACTTACTAAATTCTACCTTCCATCTTTGCTTCCCTCGATCCAGTTGGACAGCCCTCTTAGGGCCACTATTCCCTGGCTCCTTCATGGCGGCTAAATTTTCAGTCTGCACCTTCTCAGGTGTGGTGTCTCCTCACATTCTCAGGCGTGCTGGATCTCCTTCCTCTCTCCTACCTTGGTTCCTTGCTCAGGAATCCCGCCTCTGTCTGCTCTGCTCAGCCATTGGCTGTCAGCACCTCTATTAACCAATCAAAACCAACTGGGAGCAGGGTCTGTCAGTGTCTTGCCTGCAGATGTGAGGGTTCTCCTGCAAATTAACATAATACAAGCAGCATTAGACCAAACCCACTACAGTGTGGTCCATGAACATGGACAATGCAGGTAAGTGTGGTGTATAGGTCAGGATTGCAGCAACAGGAAAATTATAGAGAAGGGTATTAATCCTTTAAAAGTTTGAAGTCGGGGTTGGGGATTTAGCTCAGTGGTAGAGCGCTTGCCTAGCAAGCACAAGACCCTGGGTTCGGTCCCCAGCTCCGAAAAAAAGAAAAAGGAAAAAAAAAAAGTTTGAAGTCATTCTGTCAGTGAGATTTTAAATTCTTATGGATATCCTGCCAATCTGATATGTTCCACGATGACAAAATTGCAACATTTCTCATCGACCACTTAATTTACAGAAAGCAAAAAACAAAACATGACATTTAAACTTTAAATATAATATAAAATTTAAATACAAGAATAAAATTGGGTGGGATGTCAGAGTACAAATTTATGACCAGCGCCTAAATATTAAGTGTCTTTTTAGGCTAAATTACCTAAAAATGAATCATGATTGTTAAGATTTTACATTATTTTATATGAGGCTACATCTAGAGAAATTAGTAAGGTCATTTCAGTTTCAAACTAAGACCATTGTGTTTCAAAGTTAATTATTTTACACCAAATTAATGACAGATGACAAACTTTCATATTTTAAGGTATTTTGTGTTATTCCTCATATACGCAATGATATCTTTTGGAAGTCAATCATATAAAATATACTAAATAGCAAAGTTATTTTCATATCATCATCTTTTTTTATTGAAAATAGATTCTTCTCTTATACAATACACCCACAGTTCGCCTACCTCCACTTCTCTCAGCTCTCACACCCGCCTCCTTTTTCTTCAAATCCAGTTGCCCTCCATCTCCTCTTTAGAAAACAGTAGACCTCTAAGAGATGACAAGATAGAATAAGACAGAGCAAAAACCGAACAAGGCAACCCAGTAGGAGAAAAAGAGTCCTAAGATCAGGCAAAGTATCAGAGCTACATACCCACAAAAACACTTAACTTAAGAGTGTTTTAGAATGCAGCATAGAACAGTTGTCTGTTCATGCTTAGATATGCATATGTCTAAGCCATCACAACCGATACCCTAAACATACCCAGACTTTCCCCTATTGCTTTACAAAGGTCAAGTTGTCAAACTAACTCTTAATAGCCATGTACCCACAGATTGCTGCTGTGCCCAGGCTTTGTCACAGGAGCTTCTTAGGCAGTGCTTAGTGCTGAAGCCTGTGGCTGCCCAAAGTGTCCGGAATAAGTGACAGTGAAGACAGATGCGTGAAAATGTGGAGGTCTATACATGGAACGTGCAGTACTGTAGGAGCGACGGAAATGCGTGTTAATAGATTGATGGAAAGGGGCATTGCTGAGTGTAATCTGCTTTATGTAGTCAACAAGATAAAGTGTATGCTGTAGGCACAACTGTGCAGAGCAGTTTAGGAAACTCAGAAAAATGTCTTTCAGGATCCTGCTTATACCTAGCTCTACTCTTTTTTTTTTTTGCACTTTATTGAAGCACATTCTTAGGCTAATTGTAACACTTGCATGTCCATCTGCTTAGTCTGAGGCACCTGATTCATCTATGAAGCAGATGTTGTTGGTGATTTCAAGCTTTTCACATGCCTCATGCCCCTCAAAGGACCATCAGCAAACACCTCTGACTTCTGGACAAATTTATCAGAACACAGAGCAAGCATATCATCCCTCGTTTCCCTGTAGTGGACAGTTCCTTTTTATTTAATGTAGGGGTGGCTTGCTTTCAGTGTATGTAAGTGTATCACACACCCACACCCTCACACGGAGGTCTGGTACTGGACTGAGACGAACTGAACTGTGGATGGCTGTAAGCCACCTCAGTAAGGTACAGAACTGACTAGGGGACTCTTGAATTGACTCTTTACCAACTCAGCCACCAGTGTACCAAAAACTGTCTTAACACTCCATCTCATTTTTATTTTTTATTTTTTTTTTTTACAACCGATATACTCAAGCTAGCAAAGACTCTTCTTCGCTGGCTATTTTGTGGCTGACATTGCTTTACCCTTAAAGTCGGCAACAGTTTCCTCTTAAACACACAGCACTGCCTGCCACTGAGTGACATAGGACTGTTTCCTGCATGGTTTGCCTCCTCAGTCATCGTCCACAGGACTCTGAGAAGTTGTAGGAATATGCAGGTGCGAGCACGAAGCTCAGCTTCATCTCCAACGTTGTGGAAAGGGACTGTAGCTCTACTCTTTGATGCCTGCAGACCACGTCTCCTTTTGTATTACTACCACACTGCAGCCTAAGGAAATACTAGAAATGCCCCATTCTCTAGAAGAAAGTGGGAGGGAGTAAGAAGAGGAGTTATTGCCAAATACATCCAACGGATCTTTTCGCCCCAGAAATTTATTTCCTGTGGTTCCTTACCATGATCTGCCCAGTGGTTCACATTGCATTGGTTTAAGAACCTTCATTATAGTTTTAGCTTCTTAAATATAGTATCTGAGTGTAGGGAAATGCAATACTTGGTTTAGTGCAGATCCACAAAAACATTCAGATCCTTAAAGATGTAGCTTCCCAAATCTTTCCCCAACCAAGTAATGATCATCTCTTCCTGTAATGCAAGTCCCCATCCTCTTGTGATTCTGATGTATGTTCTTGGAGGGACATATGGCATGATGCATTTGGATTATGGATCTTTCAGGATGTTAGCATACCCTTGCTCATGACTTGGCTGTACAGTAGATGCCGCAAAACTAAGACTCCATAGCAGTTCCTGTGCATACAGAGTGACATGGTAATTATGACATTGTCAGTTATGGATTATCTCAGGAACCTTTGACAGATTCTCCAACTTTGCTTGATACTACAGAAATTTGAAAAGAGAGCTCACTGACATCTCCAGCCTTTGTACAGCTTACAGTCTGGTAGGGTTAATAAGGAGCCGCCATGACTATATTTATTCTTAAAGCACTTGGTTGCATTGGGTCATTTACTAGTGCACAATGCAGTTCGAGCCATAATAAACAAGCTATGAAATCCAACATGACCTATGATGATGTTTTAAGGATAACATAATTATAACACATACTTGGAGTCTGAGAATCCCGCCAGTTCATAGTTTGTGAGATTATGATTTATACGTATGAAAAAACTGTACTAATATTTAAACTACTTTCTTACTTCTTAGCCTAAAACTACTGACTCTCAACTACATAGAAGTGGAGGTTATTTGAGGAGGATGTGCTTATCAGTGATGTCATTATTATTTCTTCAGGGTGCAATGGTTTTGTGTATCTATACTTTTATCCAAAACATTAAATTGCCAACACGTGCTATTTCTCCCAAAATATCTCAAAAATACTATGATTAGTCTTCTATTTTCCTATCCCTTACAAGCAATTGACCTCACAGTTTCATACATGCTAGGTAAGCGCTCTCCATTGAGCCACATCTCCAGCCTTTCCTGAATATCTGTTAGCACAGTTCAAATGGAGAATTTGGAGATGGGTATAGGGTAAGCTGACTCGTGCAGACTCTCCCTCCCCATCCTCTGTTCTTTTCTGACTTCTCACTGTGCTTGTTCTTCTGTCCAGTTGATTTTCTAGGACTATTTGCATGGGAAATTTCAAATGTTGAAGATCTAACGTCTTATCTGCTTCAAAGCTTTGGTTCCTCGATTAGTGGAAAATTAAGTCAGTGTCACTGAAATAATACTCAAAAAAATAATTCACACCAGTTTTGATACTAGAAGAATCATCAAATGAGAGAGAAGGCAGAGAGTGCTAGCCTGCTTTATGATTGCATATTTCGCTTAAGGCAGGTAAGGTGCGAATAATAAAATGCAGAAGGAGTAAAGATGAGAGATTTGGTGGCAGAATGAGGATCGATGGATGAATACAGTAAGTTCAGGTCTGTGCCCAGAGCACTCTAATATTTTGTTAAGATTTCCCAGTAATTTGCAAGTGATTTCAACAAATATCAAGCACATCACTGCTGATCTTTTAGGTTAGTACTAGATGGCTGAAAAATTAAATGTGTACAGGAGACTTTGAATATACCTTCATAAAACATTTAGAAATCATCACATGTATAATAAAAACTGTTTAGAACAAACAGCACAGCAAGGCCCTAGTCTTCTAAGAGTTTGCATCCAGTTAAAGGTATTTTAAAGAGAAGAAATTGGTTAGGAAATGCTGGTACCATCTGTTCCTCACAGTTCTCGTGACCCTCTTGTCTCTCTTCTCTTCCTGTGATCTGTTTTGTTAGGATCTCTTTTATACAACGGTAGCAAGGGAAAGACCACTTTAAATCAGTTCGTTCTCTTCTGTCCACTACAGAGGTCCTCACTTAAAATTTGATTAGGAAGAATTTTGAATATCATCGGAGCTTCAGTTATTCATCCCACAGCAATCTCTTACTCTAGGGAAAACGCAGTGGAGAGGGATTCTATCGCTGTTAACGATGTAACTTAATGTTCGAAGCGTGCTCTACTGTGAAAAGTTTATAAACATTCCATGTACGCGGTATCGTGTTTCCTATTATTTCCGATAATACAGAAAGGACTATGTTAAACCAGTATTTTGTTTTGGATATCAGCAAATTTGAAAGCATAATCCTTTCAAACTATTTTAAAATGAGGATGTTGGTGGGCGTCTAAGGCCCACTGATAATGAGAACTCATCCTATCTCCACTGTGTAACCCCATGGCCTTGGCCTTCAGGAAGCACGCTTTCCCCCAGGGGTGAGCATGCTGACTCTGCTATTCACCTGCTCCAGGTCTAGGGCAGTGATGGTGTTACCTGCATTGGACGTGCTCCTGGGGAAATAGCATCCTGCTCTTGCCACGTACCAGGCTCTGGCTGACTGGCCTTTACTGCTCCTTCTGCCTTTCTTTCCTTTGAAATCTTAGTTTTCTGCATTAAGTTTCTTTTGTTTTATGAGAGTTTACCTGACATACTGTGGGTCCATCAGTCACTGACAGGAGGTAGAGGTGAGTACTGGGGTCTAGAAAGAGATGATCTGACAGAGTATATTGTCTGTCTGTCTGCCTGTCTGTCTACTTACCTATCTATCTACCTATCATCAATCATTTATCTGTGCATGCTTTTAAGTTATTTATTTATTCCTTCTTTCGTTTCTTTTTTTTTGTAGTAACAGAGATGTCTTAGTTATTTTTCTATTGCTGTGAAAAGACACCATGACTAAGGGAACTTATTAAAAAATATTTAATTGGGGGCTTGCTTCCAGCTTCAGAAAGTAAGTCCATACATATTATGGCATGGAGCATGACATGGGCAGATAGACCAGGCATGGCACTGAAGCGGTAACTGAGAACTTATATCTGAATGATCTACAAATAAGAGGAAGAGGGTGTGTGTGTGTGGGAGAGAGAGAGAGAGAGAGAGAGAGAGAGAGAGAGAGAGAGAGAGAGAGAGAGAGAGAGAGAGACTGGGCCTGAGGTAGGCTGTTGAAACCTCAAAGTTCACCCCAGTGATAGGCCTTTTTCAACAAAGCCACACCTCCTAATCTTTCTTAAATATTCCACCAAGCAGAAATGAAGCATTCAGATATAAGCCTACAGGAGCCATTCTCATTCAAACCAGCAAAGGTCCTAGAACCTTCACACTCTGAGGAGCTACATCTCAACCCTTACTTTTAGTTTTTATTTTGAGGTAGTTTCACTACATTAACCAGGCTGGACTTGAACTTGCACTTGGCCATAACATATTTCAACGAAGTGCTTTAGCTTCTCTGGAAGCTGGATCTGTGTGTCTGAACCACCAGGCACAGATGTTTTCAATTTTAAAGCCATTGTATAAAGCAATGTCAGGTGATATCAAGTTTCTATAAAAGTGTCCAAATGCAAGCTTCCATTTCTAGGCATATGCTAGGTTAGTTACAAACAAGCTCGCTGCTGCTCTTTGAGTAGACTCCTCTAGGAGAAAGCTGGAGACAAACATTGCACTGAAGGGAAGTACAAAAGGTGAAAAGTGAATATTAAAATTCCAAGCCCCTAAGTCAGTGGTACACTTGGCCTCCATCCCCAGAGGTTTGTGTTCTGGGATTAAACCAGCCACAAGTATTCAGAAAACATTGTGTCTGTGTGGCACATGTACGGACTTTCTCCTTTCTACCATTCTTTCATCAGTGTAGCATAACAGCCATTCACAGAGGGTTACAAATGACTCAGAGAAGAGTGCTTAAGCCATAGAGTACAGCAATTATTCTCAGAGCACTAGGTATTACAAAGAGGATGGAGAAGAGCTCACATTTACAGGACACTATGCACAAGTTATATGCAAATGCTATATTATTTAATGTATAGTAAATTTGATCACCTAACAATGGATTCTGTAACAGTCAAGATCACGGATCAAATCCCCAATTGTACCAAGAGACAGTTATGTTTATAGGCATGGAAATAGAAAAGAACCATTCATAGGGGAAGCATATGAATGCATGGAAGCGAACGTGTGGGCAAAAGATTAATAAGGAGCATAAGTTTTCAGTGCCAGGAAGGTATTTGCAAGGAGATACAATATAGAGAAGAGATACCAGAGGTGGCGGTCTGAAACCTTAGGCTTCGTGGTATGCTGTATGTGTCCCTGGAGAGTGACTTCTCCCTTGTCTGTCTTCCTTTGGTCCTTAGTACAGCATGCCTTGCTGATGAAGGTGGATGCAGAAACAGATTATTCCTTTAGGACACAATTCCATCACAACAGCTAGCATACATGGGTTGGAAAAACATACTCAGAAAATTGAACCAAAGAGAACTGTGCCTTACCCGATGGATGACAGAGACAAATGTGTGAAGGGCTATCCTATCCAGCAGAACTTGTTTTTTTTGTTGTTGTTGTTGTTTTGTTTTGTTTTGTTTTGTTGACAATGGAAATGTTTTTGTCTTAATCTGGGCCAGCCAGCAGGACAGCCATCAGCCACATGTTGCTAGTGAACACTTGAAAAAAGTATCCACTGTGGCGAAGAAAAATTTAAGTCATTGACATTTAAAATTAAAAAGTTTAATTCAGTGAATCCGAATTAAACTCAAGGGATCTAGACATCTTGAAAGTTCAACTCTCAGTGATCTCTTGTGCTTATACTGGCTCACTGGATAGATGTGTGGGATCCGTGAGGATGTTTGATTTAGAGTAAAAGATATATGGACTACAGGTCACAAGGGTCAGCTCATAAATCTTCTAATTGCGCACTCTAACCTTGGGCATGTCACTTACTTTTCTTTGTCCTGGATGTCTTCATGAAATGTTTATCATAATATTTATGTTTAGTGGCCTGTATCAATTAAAAGTGAACCATGCAAATGCCCCAACAGAGTAAGTATTTAAGAAGTGGTAGCTATTGGAGTTTAGTGATGTGGGTCCTGGTTGTTGTCCGTGAGCACCCATCAGCATCCTGAGTTTGTGCAGGAGTGCAAGGTAAACTATGACACCAGAAGCACTGGATAAACCCAGGCTGTTACTGATGGTAAACTGACCACAGTGAAGCAACTGACAAGGCTTTTCTATCTCTGCCTTGCCAGAGGCTGCCCTTTCTCTTGCTGCCTTTTGCTTCTAACCCATTCTCCCACTCCGGAAGTACATTCTGTTCCCTCCTTTCTGCTTTTTCTATACCTTTAGAATAATGGTTGAAGGGAAAAGACAAATGGAGTTTGTTCAAACAATAACTTAAATTTTTACATACAATTCAAACCCTTAAGAGTCTAGTCTGAGGGGGTGAGGATCTCTCAAGACTTTCCCTGTAGAATGAAGAGCACAAGTTAACCTTGCACAAGCATCAGAAACTCTTGGGAGAAGTTAAAAACAACAAAACAAAACACCTCATGCTTGCCTCCTTCTCCCCAATCTGGAAACTATCAGGAGCTCTCTGGATAACTCTGCAACCTCCCAGAAAACACTCTGTTATGCTGTGATTTTAGGGGGAGTTCTAGACAAATGGACCTGTGTGACCCTGACCTAACTAAAAGAGAACAAAGAAATAGATGGTATTGGAGCCCTGGCTGTGGGTGCTGGAGAACTCTTTTCCTTTGGTGAGACGCTCCCAGGGGTATCATCAACATTTCTCCAGATGCCTGCTGGGGTCTGCACTTGGATACCAAGGGTCTTTTCCTTCCCATCGCTTCTAAGTTTGTGAGCCATAATTCCTTCCTTGTCTCTCCAGTGGGAGGCATATCTCTTTATAGTGGGTTACTATTCAGTTCACAGGTTTTTATATTTTTGAAATTTCACCAGTGATTGAAAGACCAGGTTTTTACTCGTGTAAAGAAACACTGCTGAGGTCTCGGATCGCCTCCTCGTTTAGATATCATATTATTCTCCCACATGAAATAAATCCAGCAATCAGAGACTGTGGCCAATACTGAGAAACTATATCTACAGACGCTTGTTTCAAAACCAATCAAACATTGTTACATACTTTCTGAGACAAAAATCTCTGTGAGGCAAATGAATTCCATGCACAGGGCAACAGCCCACTTCCCTGGAACAATACTCTAAGCACAAGGAAATTCTAGTTTAAAGAAAAAATAGCATGGTGAATTTCCAGAAGACTATGGTAGCCCTTCAGACTTTGTCTTGAAAAGAACAATCCTAGATTAGCAGACAATGGAAAGTTGTAAAAGTATACTTCACTGTACTAACTGATAAGACAGAAAATGTATTAGGAGGTCCTGGTTTAGACTGTACTGCTTACCTTCTGTTCTCTGATCTATCTCTTATTAGGTTTGGATTATAGTATGATTCTATATTGAAAAATAATACCCTCAATGAGCCCCCCAATTCTGTTAAAACCCAGTTTTTTGTTGTTTGTTTTGGCTTTAAGTGTTTGGAGACAGGCTTTCTCTGTGTAGACCTGGCTGTTCTAGAACTCGCTCCACAGACCAGGCTGGCCTCAAAATCACAGAGATCCTCCTGCCTTTGCCTCAAAATAAAGACTTTAAGTGACTTCTTAACCTGTACTTCATTATCAAGAAATTATTTGGTTTGGGCAACACAAAAGCTAGAACTTATTGGTTATGTTTCTGATTTTTCAACATCCAGGGTAATCTTTTATGATTTTGTAAGTCAGCATTTTGAAAGGGAACCCAGTGCAAAGCTGAATGATCAAGAAGGCCGTTCACTGGTGCCTTTCCTCAGAAGCCCCATCCTGATGCTCTGGAGTCCACTTTGCACAGATGCATTAGTTGAGATGTTTGTTTACCTGACTCTCCCGCTTACGGTGGTTTCCTTCTGGATTGTTTTTGTTCTCTGGCTGGGGCACATTCAGCCCTGAAGGCCTTCAGGACATATTTAGGAGAAAGAACCTTGATTTTTCCTGAGTAGGTCATGACCTCCTTTCTCCCATCTCTATTTCCAGAGTAAAGATATCCTTTTCTTGGCTGTTCTGGGGCACTGGGATGGAAGTTTACCCCTCCGTCACACACAATGGGAAGTGGCCAGGCCTAAAAGAAGGAATTGGAGCAAACAAGCGCAGGGGTGGGGTCTGCTGTGGTTGGAAAGCGGCTGTATTTGCTCTGATAAGGATGAAAACTAGCTTCAGTCCACTGCCGCTGGGTTTTGGAGAAGGAATGGAGGTTGAGGTGGACCTCATTTGCATGTCAACCTTCACTCAAAGCCCAGCGCTGCACCACATACTAACACAATACTCTTGCAAACACCCAGAAGTCTATTGTAGATATCTGACTTCTATTTGATAATTTCAGAACTGGAGGGAATCACGAGTTGCATAGTTTAAATATGTATAGATGGCCTTTCTGAGGACATCATACAAAAGCCATTACATTGTATAGTACTAAGGGTTAAAAATAGAGAAATTTTGCTTAATTGTTTTTTTTTTGACCCCCTAATCTCCTTTAAATTCGGTCATTTTGATATGCATGCATTTTAACTTTTAGACTTCCCACTAGTAAAACTCAATTACAACATACTTAGCCTTCCTAAATGCTTCCTGTCCACAGAGAAAACCCTATCACTAACTACATGTGAGTTAGGAGATTTGGCAAGATCTTCAAGAAGGGGCCATCAGAAAGGCTCATCACATCTGCCCACATGTTCTAGGAACCCAACACAACCTGGTCTGCAATGTCACATCCCAGGGCGACAGGGGGTGGGAGCAGTGGGGGAGTGGGACACAGGGTGGGCGTGGAGCCGATGGGGGTGGGGCCAAGGCGCAGGTGGGCGGGGCGGAGGAGAGCGAGGACGAGTGCGGGTGCGGGGGGGGTGGGGCGGGAAGGTAGGCTGGGGGCGGGGCGCTCTGGGGGCGTGCCGGCTGCGTGGAGACACGCGCTCTGGGCCGCAGCAACTGGCTCCAAGTTCCCTCCCTCGCTCTCCCGCGGAGCCTGCCTGAGCCCGCCCCTTCGGTGCGGAGGAGCAAACGCGGCCGCCGTCAGCCCAGCCCTCCGTTGCCGCCTGATCGCGGCCCGTTCAGCTAACCCGGTCCACTCCGAGCCGGCGGCGAGGACTCGGCGGCCACTTCATCCTGGCCTGTAGTGCCTCGCGGTCCCCAAGCTCCTCCTCGCGGTCTCCGAAGCCTTGTGCCTGGCCTGGACGCTTTGCAGGGACCCGAGCGCGGCCAAGGTAAGCTGGGGGGCTGGCGGGTCTGGACTACCTCTCAGGGTCCCGCTCTGGCCGGGCCTGGGCGCCCGGGAGCCTGGCCCGCTGTCCGCCCTGAGCCCGGCAGCACGCCGCGGGCCGGAGACGAGGCCCAGGCTCAGAAGGAATGCTGGCTGCTGGGGAGAGGGTGGGCGAGGACGCGACGGACCCCGGCCCCACTCCGTGCTGCATCCCCACCCAGGTCACCTCGTGGGCGCGTCAGTGTGCTGTCAGTTCCTAGGAATGCAGATCTCCAGGGCTCTGAAAGTTTGTTTGTCCCCAACCCCCCACCCCCTCCAGTCCTCCCACAGCTCGGTTGTCTCTGTTTTCTTTGAAAGCAGGCGGGTTGGAAATGGAATAAAATTGGTCCTGGCTCACTCGTGCCCCTGTCACCTAGCGGCGCTCAGAACTTGGTGACAATGCCAGGCTGTGGGAAGCTGGTGCCTGCGCTGCCCTCCTTTTGTTAGAGCAAGGAGCTTGATGGTGTTAAGGACAGTGACAAGTCTTTTCCCTGGTGGCTAGTGAAGAAGGAAGAGGAGATAACTTTGCTTTTATTACTTCCCAAAGTGGGAATAAAACCACCCGACGCCCAGCTTTTTGACCCTTTCAAGTTGCTATTCAGATTTATTGATAGTCACCCCATTCTCCTCCAAGAAAGAACAAGCATTCTTTCCTGCCTAAGATTCAGACTGACGCTGGGTTTCCCCCCACAGCCAAGTTATGTCCTGTGCAAATCTGGCGCACATCTGTGACAACAGTGCCTGTGAGGACTGCCGAGTCTATTTTTGCAGAGAGGAATATGATAGCAGAATCAGCAGTTTTTTTCTGTATGAATAATATGACTTCCATTTTCATTTCCTCTCTTGGTGTGAAAGAATTATTTAGCATCCACCATTTAGTCATGTCGTGGCACCTGTGTTGTTGATGTTATTATTAGCATTCTTTATTATCATCATCATTATTATTATCACTACTGTTGTATTTGTATTCATTTTGTGATATTGAGACCTGGCCATTCAAATGAGGCATTTATTGAGCATAGTTATTTTAAGATAAAGGCATACAAGTTGATGGTAACATGCAATTGATTTACCCCATTACATTTAATCTGTGACATCTCTTAATTTATTCACCCAAAAGATGTGAATTGAGCACAGGTATGATATTACTTCCTGGACCCGAAAATCTGCAAAGGCCTTAGTGTAGGGCATGGAAGATAGTTCTAGAGAAATGTTAGATATTTTTATTTTTGTTTTTATTTTCAACCCATGTTTTTGCTGTTCAGAAAAAAAAAGTGGTTCTTTTGTTTGTTTTTATCCCAGATCTTTTAAAGCATGATCTATTTTGAGTCAGCGATTTAATTTTAGATCAGAATTGAGGTTGGGGTGTTTGCAGGAGACTGGCAAGCTGTTGGCTTTGTGTATCCTCAATGGCTGAGAAGGGGGTATTTGGTAATTGTCTGGTCTATGAGTCTGAATCCAGTCATGGCCTGGTGAGTTTCATAATAAGACCCAGTTGTCCATGTAGAGCTTAAGATTCTGCTGTGAATCTTGTCTTCAAATTGCCCTCTTCTCTAGGTTTAAAATACTACTTTGAATTTCTCGTTGGAAAACTCGTGTTGGCATAGAAGTTAGCTAACACTCTTCATGCTTGTCATTCATGAAAGATGAATGTATTTGCTGTGTGGTCACTCCCTCACAGCACATCCTAACTCTAGCTTTAAAGCCTCAGGATCGATACTTATAGGCTAAATGGTTGGGAGAAAAATAAAATTACCTACTTGCCCTAATCAGTAACCAAAAGATGATGCTTGCAGCTTAGATATTTTATATGCTCGTCACTTAGCTATCACCCTCTGTCCCTACTATTGACCTTCAAGTGAAAAGTCTTTTTCCTTCTTCAGTGTTTAGCTACAGACAGGCTTTGCCTTAGTGGAGCTGCTGTAGGTATAGTCCATTGACAGTAGGTGGTGCTGTAGGGAACTCTGGCAGCTCAGCCACAGCACAGGTATGCTTAAGGAAAATTCGGGATTAATCTGCACCAGAGTTTGCCAGCCATGAACCCCTACAACCACCCCCACCACCCACCACCACCACCACCACCACCACCCCACCCCCAGTATAGACATCAACCTGCATGAGTGTTAGGAATGGCATGGCTTCTTAAGTTTCCTCTTTGCCTTCTTAACTTTTGGGGGGCATTTACCTGGAGAATGTTTTCTGTTTGAGAGTCCTCTAATGTTCTAGATTATAATGTTCTAAGTGCATATTGCTTATAAAAGATATAAGCTGTCCTCCTCACTTTTACTTTTCTTCGTTAGCGTTAGGTGGGCTGACCTAAGCAGAGAGCCTCTCCAGCTAATCTGAACTTTTTCTCTTTCCAATATGGACTTTCAGTTCAGAGAAACAAAGAGTAAGGGACTACTCTCCTCTTGAATTTATTTGGGGAAACCTGTTAGGCTATGCTCCCCTATGTTCTTTTTTGTTACTTCTTATCATTTTTCTGGCTCCTGGCAGGTTGCAGTGGAGAATTGTTATTCAAGGTGAAGACTCTGAATTTATTCTATGCTACCTGTGCCCCCCCCCCAGGAAGTAAATTAGTCCACTCAGTAAAAGGTTTTCTGGCTCGCAATCAGTTACCTCTGAAGGCCAGTCCTATGAACAGTGTATCTCTAGGCTTCCTCTTACTCCTCTCACAAACAATAGTTTTGCTGTTATCTGCTTTCTGTGGGTGAATTTGGTGATTTGTCTGAGGCATAGCTAATAAATAGTAAGAGGTATGTAAGTACCAGAGCCTGGGTTTTCTACTGTCCAGAGACGAAAAGCTTTGTCGTCTCTTAGCTGCTGGTGCTGACTGCTCTCTTCTTCGGGGGTTTGATATCAGCAGATCTCATCACTCAGTGATCGGATTTGGATTTTCTGGGTAGTGCTTGATCATCAAACAGTGCAAAAGTAGGGGAAATTGAGAGCCTCTCTCTCTCAGCCTCTCAGCCTCCCTCTCTCTCTCTCTCTCTCTCTCTCTCTCTCTCTCTCTCTCTCTCTCTCTCTCTCTCTCTCTCCTGAAGAGTCTCATAATGCATAATACGTGGCAAAGATCACTTGTTTCGAGAGTTGAGAAGGATGGCAGTTGAATGTCTTTGAATTAGATAAAAGGCTAATAAAGATGGTTTAGACCTTGCAAATGGTGTTGGGTCTGTTTGGGGCTTTTGCTCTCGACAGCCCCAGCTCTGCCCTTAGCCTTGCTACATTCTTTCCTTCAGCAAGCTTGTTTACCGAGTTCATCTGGTACGTAGGACTGTGAGCTTGTTTTGTTCCACAGTTCAGGCAAAGCCTAAACTTAAAACTTTACAAACAATGGTAGATGATGTTTGTGAGTTGACTGCCCTACAACCAACAATTGAGGTGAACAAGTAGTCCTTGAGAAACCCCAAGAAGAGCTGGTGACTCAGGCACAGTGCTGTCCCCAAAGCCTGATGGAACTGTCATTCCGGGCAATAAAAGTTCTCAAACCAGTTGATGACCTTGAAGGAATTGAATGGTGGCTGTGGAATGACTTTTCTCATTGTCCCCAGCAGTAATGGCAGTGATGAAGATACGAGCCAACCTTTTCTACTCCACCACAGTCCTTTTTCATCTTATTTGTAGACAACTTGGGCAGGTTTCTTAATGATTATTTGGTAAAATAAACATGCACAACCCATTGCCTGTTTTGATACCTTTGGTTTCTCCCTGTATATGAGGGACCAGGGACTGGGTAGAATTTCAGTCTTTTTCATATGATGCAGTTTGTCATAATAGGAGAGACTACATAAGGACCTGGTATTAACTTCCCTTCCTTTCCCTCTGCCCATAGTGTGCTCTTGAGATCCACCCCCCCCCTCTCTCTCTCTCTCTCTCACACACACACACACACACACACACACACACACACACACACAGTAACACAATTGTCAACTGGCACTGGACTTTAAAACTGTAAATGCTTTGGATGCAAGTCCAAAGGAGAGTACCTCAGCTCTAGAGGAAACTATGTCATTTAGCAGACAGATTTCTGGAAGAGCTGTAAAGATCCTGTGGTGTGGTTTGCGCTCCAGGCCAAGATCAACGTGGTTTAAATTGTCCAGTTCCAGATAAGACCTTTAAAAACACAGTCTTAAGCACATGGGATTTGGGGTCTTTGTGTTGTAATAAAAAGCAGGGATTTTTTTCCCCCTTCCTACTGACACTAGAAGTTTTTTTTCACCTTCTTAGATATAGTCTTAAAGAAGAATCATGGATACTACTTCAAAATGACTATTATTAACCAGAGGTGTTTTGGTCCCCCAAACTGGAACTTTGTTTTTTAAAAAAAAGAAGTAATTATGCAAAAGAGTATAGTTAATAATTTGTCCTATTATGGTTAATATATTAAAAATTATTTGCAGAGGAGTCATTGTGTCCCAGGTTGCCAGGTCTTTTTAACAAACAAACAAACAAACAAACAAACAAAAAACACTAGCCAGGGAAAGATGTGATCCCCACCTGTTCATGACAGGTGTTAATTGCTCTTCCTTTAACCGGAAGTCCTGTAGTATCCGTCCTGTTCTATTCAGTATCTGACAAAAACAACTTCAAGGAGAAAGGTTTATTTTGGCGTATAGTTCCAGGTGAGTCACTGAGGCAGGAGGGTGAGGCATTGCAACTGGAGTCAGGAGGCAGCAGGAAATGGTTGCTTCTACCCAGCTAGCCTTCTGTGTTTGTGCAGTTCAGGATGGAAGCCTAGGGAATAGAATAGACATCTGGGGTAAGTCTTCCCACCTCATCTAACCTACTAGGCATCCTTGACAGTCATGTTCAGAGGCTTACCTCACCTAAATAAGCCCTTGGTGATGTGATTGAAGGCATGTTGCCTAGGTGATTCCAGACCTGATTAGGTTGATAATCAAAACTAACCTCTTTGGAGTGCAACATGGGGAAATAGAGAATAAATCAAATCAGTGGTTCTCAACCTTCCTTATGCTGCAACCCTTTAATACAGTTCCTCACGTGCTGCTGACCCACCAAAATTATTTTCGTTGCTACTTCATAACGTAATTTTGATGCATTTATGAATCATAACGAAATATCTGCTATGTAACACCCCCCCCCAAAGGCTTTGTGACCCACAGGTTGAGAACTGCTTAATTAACTGAATATAGAAAAACCCAATTTAAAGAAATTCCAAGTGCAATTGAGAGTGGGAAGGATTTCCCACCTGGAGAGTCTCAGTGAGAGAACTTTAGTGAGTGCTAAGGTTAAGACAAAACAAAACAAACAAATCAAAACAAAACCAAAAAATAAAGAAGGCAACCTTTGAAGGGTATTGGACAATACAGATGGTTTAGGCAAATGTCCTTTGGCAAATAGAAACAGAAGAGACAAAACCAGGTCAGCTGTTGGCCTTGCAGACCACTGTGTGTGTGTGTGTGTGTGTGTGTGGTGTTTGTTCTCCATTTATTCTATTATGGTAGGAGCTGGTGGTTTAGTCTGAAGAGGACTTGGCTTTAATTTGCAGATTTAGAGACTCAGTGGTGGGAAGGGGACAGATAGTGGATCTTTGTAGAAAAGTGGAAACCTGAAGCCATGATCAAGGTTTGGGGTGCAAAGGAGCAGTGTTTGGTAGACTAGGAGGAAGCAGAGAAGGTGGAAAGCCTGGTGTCTGTGGGATTCTGAATTTTCCTCCTCATGTAACACACCTCTGACTTTGAGATGTGTCATCATTCTCCATGCCACTGGGATAGATCTACAGTGTCACTTGGACTGTGACACAACCCAGTTGTGATGTGCATCCTGATTTCAGGTCATGGGACAGGAAAATAGATGTGCTTTTTGATCAGTGCAGCCTGTTCTGCAGATCAATGTTGGAGGACTTGTTAACTTGTATCTTACTGCTTGTCCTTGAGGAAGTGAGTTAAGCCCTGTGTTTGGGATCTTGGGGAGAAAGGTCTTTACAACTGCTAGAGTTCACCGGCCTCCTACTCAGAAACTGGGCCCTGGTGAAGACTCTCTGTAGTGTGCTTCACAAACGTGAGAGGGAGATGTGCATTGTGTTCATGTGCACACGCAGTCTAGATTGTTGGTATCCCAGAGACCAGCATCGGGAAAGCCCAGATTTGCCATGTTTCAGGGAGTTTCACACCCTTTGTGTCCATATGGTTTAGAATGGGGACAGACCTGGGAGATCCACACTGTTCCTCTGTCATTTCATTGAGCAGGCTGACGCTCTGGGCATCCCACGTCAAAAGTGTACTTGTAGCCAGTGAACAGCTAAGTAGGTTCCTTGAGAAGAGGGATGGGTCTCCCAATGTAGTTAGTCTGTGTGGGGGTGCCGACTGGTTCTGTGAAGTTCATTTAGTGCTCGAGGCAGCAGGACCTCAGGTCCTCGTCTTTAAAATGGGAAAGGCTGTGCTGCCTACTTCAAGACCATTGTGGAAGTTAGGTGAGAAGCTTATAAAGAGCAGAACTCTTGTCTTTCCCTCTTATGGATCTCGTGTCTTAATCCTTGCCTGTGTTATGATTTCTTCTTTTGGGTCTCCGGATAAATGTTATGGTATCTGGTGTGCCATGATTGCTGAGGTTAGAGTGGTGGTCCTTTTCCCAGCCACAGTGGTGGTTTCATTCATAGCCCTCATCCCTAGCTGAAACTAAACCTGGAGTTTGTTTGTGCGCTGAGCATACCTCTCCCCGAGTTGGAATTCTTGCTCACATTTGTTCCTCGTACTGTGGTGGGCCACATGGTGCCAGCTGCACTGTCCTGCTGCAGGCAAGAAGGCCCTTGTCCTCTGGGATCTTGGTGACCTAGCCAGTAGATCTGATCTCAAGTCGTCTTGTCCTTTGTCACAGTGTCCACTCTGAACTGACTGGCTTCTTAGCTGAACAACGCGTACCCGTTCTCCACAGTCTTTGCAAGATTACACGGGGGCAGAGAGGTTGGAGAGAGGAAGAGGTTGTGCTTAGGAATGTGGGATTCTTTGTGGGGCGGGAGATTTGCAGTGGCTTGTGGGAGATAAAGCGTGTTTGGCCTTTGAGCTGAATGTCACTCACCACAGGTCACCTGAGATATTCCATACAGATAGTGATTATTATATAATAAACTCACGGGAGTTGGGATGAGGAAGTGGTAAGTGATTAAAATGACTCGCTGCTCTTCAGAGGACCAGACCTGGGTTCCTAGCACCCATGTCAGGCGGCCTGTAATTCCAAGTCCAGGGCATCTGACACCCTTTTCTCACATTTTCAGGCATGTACATATATGGCACGAAAATATACATATACTCATAAATAAAAACGATAAAAAAAATCAAAAGCAATGGGATCAAAAGGTAGCAGGTGACTGTTTCACCTGTGTGAAAGTGGCTAGTGCTTACCAGCTTACTCCAGTTTCCTTCGACAGTAGAGCTGTCAGTCTCCCCACCTTGACATTGTGGCGATAGACCCTGTCAGCTGCCACTCTGCACTGTGGTTCTTCTCCCAGGTCCTGCTCAGTTGTTTGCAGTCACTTTGGGTACTGTAACTCAATGCTGTGAACTGCTGGTGATTTGTTTTAAATGCTATCTGCAGTTTTCAAAACGGAAACTATTCTTTCAGAAATAACTACACTTGCGCAGCAGTCTCTGGGCTTTAGTCTTTCTCAGTGCTTTCTTACTGCTTGTTTCACAGTTCTTCTGTGCAAACACCCTGTAACCATGGATATGTGTATACCTTTAGTTGCCATACCTGTCAGCTACATTAATCATCTTTCCTTGGTTTACCATGGGCCACCATTCCCAATCTTGTCAAAAACAGTATGAGCCCCAGACACTCACTTAGTGTGCAGAGACCCTGGGTGCTACCCATCGATAACACCGTGAAAGCCAGGAATAAAGGACATTTGGAAATTGGGCTCAGTACGTGTGGACTGGTGGCTAGGAGCGATACCCTCGTGTGTGTATCTTCCCTGTGTTAAAGGAACAGTGTTGAACTGGGAGGCTTCTATCACATGATCATTATTTGGAATGCCGTGTTTTCCTTCCTAACCAAACTTTGTTCTTAATGGGTTGGGTGATTATGAGCAGATGAGAAAAATGACCACTGGCTCCTGGACAACGTGTGTAGATGCTTTCCAACTTTAGCTGACCCCAGCATGTTGCATGCCTGGCTCCTAGGTCTAGGGGATGCTGCCTAACTCACTCTGTTTGCCTAGGGTGGCTATTGAGTTTGAAGGGATAGGACTGACTGAGTAGAGACTTAGTTCTTTGTTCTTTGATTTATTGAAGATTTTTAAGTAGTTCTTGGTTATAAATTGATGTTTATAGCTCGTAGTGGAGGAGAATATTATCAGCAGTACATAAATATGTATTTTGCAGGTACTTGAAATGTTTTTATTTATTTGTTTGTTTGTTTATTTTACTTATTCACTTTACATCCCACTCACTGGCCCCCTCCTGGTCACACCCTCCCACAGTAACTTCTTCCCTTCCCCACTTGCCTTCTCCTCTGAGAGGGTGGGGTCTCCCTTGGGTATCTCCCCAGCCTGGCACATAAAGTCTCTGAAGGGCTAGGCCCATCCTTGCCATCTGAGGCCAGACAAGGCAGCCCCAGCTTGAGAACATACCCCACGTACAGGCAACAGCTTTTCAGATAATCCCTGATCCAGTAGTTCGGGACCCACATGAAGACCAAGTTGCACATTTGCTACATGTGTATGGGAGGCCTAGGTCCAGCCCATGGTTCTTTGGATGGTGGTTCAGGCTCTGAGAGCCCCAAGGGTCCAGATTAGTTGACTCTTCTGATCTTCCTATGGAGTTCCTATCCCCTTCAGGTCCCAAATCCTTCCCTCTTTTCTTTCATAGGAGTCCCCAAACTACATCCACCATGTCGCTGTGGGTTGCTGCATCTGTCTAAGTCAGCTGCTGGATGGATTCTCTCACAGAACAACCATGTTAGACTCCTGTCTGCAAGCATAGCAGAGTATCATTAATAGTGTCAGGGATTGGTGCTTGCCCATGGGATGGGTCTCACGTTGGACCAGTTATTTGTGGGCCATTCCTTCAGTATCTGCTCCATCCCCCTTACTGAGGTCCCTGCCTGGCTACAGGAGGTATTCTCTTCAGGATCCATATCCCCAATGCTGTGAGACACAGCTAAGGTCACCCCCATTGACCTTGGTGCCTTACTTGTCCTCCATCTCTGTCAGATCCTGAAGATGCCCCTCAACTCCCCACTTTCATCAGTTGCAGATTTCCATTCATTCTCATGGCCATCTGGCCATCTCTCCTGTCTCTCCTGAACCCCGCCTCATTCCCCCCCTCATCTGTTCTCCTACCCAGCTCCCTCCCTCCATATGCCTCCTATGACTATATTATTCCCTCTTCTAAATGAGTTTCAAGCATCCTTGCTTGTGCTTTCTTTCTTGTTTAGTTTCTTTAGGTCCGTGGAGTGTGGCATAGGTATACTGTATATTATGGCTAATACTGACTTATAAGTGAGTACAACCATATATGTCCTTTGTGGACTGGATTACCTCACTCAGGGAAATATTCGAAATATCTATCCATTTGCCTGCAAAATTCATGATGTCTTTGATTTTCATAGCTGAATAGTATTCCATTGTGTAGATATACCACATTTTCTTTATCCATTCTTTAGTTGAGAGACATCTAGATTGTTTTCATTTTCAGGCTACTACAAATACAGCTACTATGAACATAGTTGAGCAAGTGTCTTTGTGGGATGTTGGTGCAAGTTTTGGGTATATGCCCAGGAGTGGGATAGCTGAGTCTTGAAGTAGAACTATTCCCAATCTTCTAAGAAACCACCAAATTGATTTCCAAAGTGGTTGTATAAGTTTGCACTCCCACCAGCAATGAGGAAGTGTTCCCCTTGCTCCACACCCTTGCCAGCATGTGCTATCTCTTTAGCTTTTGATCGTAGCCGTTCTGATGAATGTAAATGGAGCCCCAGAGATGGTTTGATTTGCGTTTCCCTGCTGATCAAGGACTTTGAACATTTCTTTAAGTGCTTCTTGGCCATTTGAAATTCCTCTGTTGAGAGTTCTGCTTAATTATGTACCCTATTTTTAATTGGGTTACTTGGTTTGTTGGTGTCTAAATTCTTGAGCTCTTTGTGAATTTTGAGTATTAGCCTTCTGTCAGATATAGGGTTGGTGATGATCCTTTCCCAATTGTAGTCTGCCAGTTTGTCTTATTGACAGTGTCCTTTGCCTTACAGAAGCTTTGCAGTTTCATGAGGTCCCATTTATTGTGGTCTTTGACCCTGAGCCATTGGTGTTCTGTTCAGGAAATTGTCTCCTGTATCGGTGCGCTCAAGGGAATTTTTCATTTTCTCTTCCATGAGACTTAGTGTATCTGGTTTTATGTTGAGATCCTTGATCCACGTGGACTTGAATTTTGTGCAGGGTGATAAATATAGGTCTACTTCATTCTTCTATGTGCAGACACGCAGTTAGATGAGCACCATTTGTTGAAGATGCTTTCATTTTTCCTTTGTATGGTTTTGGCTTCTTTATCAAAAATCAAGTGTCCACAGCTGTGTGTTTAGTTTCGGGTCTTTGATTCGATTCCATTGATCAATGTGACGGTTTCTGTTCCAATACCATGTAGTTTTTATCACTATTGCTCTGTAGTACAGCTTGAGGTCAGCAATGGTGATTCCTTCTGATATTCTTTTATTGTTCAGAATTGTTTTAGCTTTCATGGTTTCTTGTTTTTTGTTTTTGTTTTTTCCCATATGAAGTTGATAATTGCTCTTTCAAGGTCTATAAAGAATTGTGTTGGAATTTTGATGGGGATTGCATTGAATCTGTAGATTGCTTTTGGTAAGATGACCATTTTCACTGTGTTAATCCTGCCTATCCATGAGCATGGAAGACCTTTCTATCTTCTGATATCTTCAATTTTATTTCATCAGGGACTTGAAGTTCTTCTCTAACTTGGTTAGTGTTACAGAATCTTTTATATTATTATTCATTGCTATTGTAAAGGGTATTTACTCTAATTTCTTTCTCAGCCCTTTAATCATTTGTATAAAAGAGGGCTACTGATTTCTTTGAGTTAATTTTGTATCCAGCAACTTTGCTGAATGTGTTTATCAGCTATAGAAGTTTTCTGGTAGAATTTTTGGGGTCACTTATGTATACTATCATGTCATCCCAAAATAGTGATACTTTGGCTTCTTCCTTTCCAATTTGTATCCCCTTAATCTCTTTTAGTTGACTTATTGCTCTGGCTGAAACTTCAAGTACTGTATTGAATTATTGAATTGATAGAGAGAAAGTGGACAGCCTTGACTTGTCCCTGATTTTAGTGGAATCCCTTAAGTTTCTTTCCATCTAGTTTAATGCTGGCTACTGGTTTGCTGTATATTGCTTTGATTACGTTTAGGTATGTTCCTTATATCCCTGATCTTCCTAATACTTAAAAAGGGGTGTTGGATTTTGTCAAAGGCTTTTCAGCACCTAATGAGACAATCATGTGATTATTTTCTTCCAGTTTGTTTATATTGTGGATTGTTGATAGATAGCTTTTATTTATTAAACCATCCCTGCATCCCTGGGATGAAGCCTACCTAATCATGCTAGGTGATGTTTTGGGTGTTTCTGGATTCTATTTGCAAGTATTTCTTGAGTATTTTCACATCAATGATCACAACAGAAATCTGTCTAAAGTCCTCTTCCTTTGTTGAGTCTTTGTGTGGTTTAGGTATCATTGTGACTATAGTATCATAGAATGAGTTTGGCAGAGTTCCTTCTGCTTCTATTTTGTGGAATAGTTTGAGGAGTATTGGTCTTAGGTCTTCTTTGAAGGTCTGGTAGAATTCTGCACTAAAACCATCTGACTCTGAGTTTTTTTAATTGGGAGACTTTTGATAACTGCTTCTATTTATTTTTGGGTTATAGGGCTGTTTAAATAATTGACCAGATCTTGATTTAACTTTGGCAAGTGGTATCTGTGTAGAAAATCATTCATTTCATTAAGGTTTTCCAATTTTATGGAGTACGGGCTTTTGACGTAAGACCTAATAATTCTTTGGATTTCCTCAGTCTGTTGTTATGTTTCACTTTTCATTTCTGATTTGGTTTATTTGGATACTGTCTGACTCTTGGGTAGTTTGGCTAAGGGTTTGTCTATCTTCTTGATTTTGTGAAAGAACCAGTTCTTGGTTTAGTTGATTCTTTGTATTGTTTTCTTTGTGTGTAACTGATTGATTTCAGCCTCATTTTGATTATTTCCTGTCTTTTACTCCTCTTTGGTATGCTTGCTTCTTCTCCTGTCTTTTTTTTCCAGAGCTTTCAGGTATAGTTTTGATTTGCTGGTTTGAAAACTTTCTAATTTCTTTATGGAGGCACTTAGTGCTATGAACTTTCCTCTTAGTACTGCTTTCACTGTGTCCCATAAAATTTGGGTATGTTGTGCCTTCATTTTCATTGACTTCTAGAAAGTCTTTACCATTTTTCTTTATTTCTTTTGTGACCCAGAGATCATTGAGTAGATCATTGCATTAGTGTGTAGAAACACCATGTGTTTCTGTTGTAGCAGTACAGTTTTAATCCATGGTGGTCTGATAAGGCATCATTTTAAGTCTCTTGTATCTTTTGAGGCTTGCTTTGTGACTGGGTATGGGCAATTTTGGAGAAGGATCCATTAGGTGCTAAGAAGAAAGTATATTGTTTTGTGTTTGGGTGAAATATTCTGTAGATGTCTGTTAGGTCAATTTGATTCATAATGTTGGTTCCTTATTTCTTTGTTTAGTTTTTATCTAGATGATCTGTCTATGGGTGAGAGAGTAGGATATTGAAGTCTCCTACTATTAATGTGTGGTGTTTTATATGCAATTTAAGCCTTATCAGTGTTTCTTTTACAAATATGGATGTCCTCTGGTTTAGGGCATAGATATTCAGAATTGAGACATCTCCTTGGTAGATTTTTTTTCTTCAATGAGTATGAAGTGTTTTCCCCTGTCTGTTTCGATTAATTTTGGTTAAAACTCTATTTTATTAGATATAGAATGGCTACTCCAGCTTGCTTTGTGGGTCCATTTGCTTA